>NC_133294.1:3552464-3853085 GCF_005239225.2 Populus alba | reverse complement strand
ATAAAAGTGCACACATGTCCTTGACACAAAACAAGTTTTTAACAAGTTATGATCATATTGCTCGCTAACTAACATCAATCTACAACACACACATAAATTTAGATAAATAAAATATTAATTTAATATTTTTTAAATAATTTTCATAATTTATATTGAAAATATTAAAAAAATTAATTTTAATATTCTTTAAATAAAAAAAAACAATTTCAACCACGATACTAAAGACAGTGACCAAGTTTAAGTGATTTCTATTTCACTTTGTTACATAGTTGAAGCACTTGCCATTTCCCATGAGCTGAAAGAACAAAAATCTAACTGTAGTTAGGTTTACTACTTTGGTTGGGCAACTCACTACTTTTCAATCATCAAAGCAAGGAGACATCGAGATGTTGGTGGGTCCCGTTAACAACAAAGTTAGCTGACGTGGCAGCATCTTCACTTTATGAGTGACCCTGTGATAATAATGGTAGGAGAGCATGGTAGAATAGAACAAAGATAAGGTAATGGCAGACGCAGCCGATCGAGCCAGACCGAACCGGGAAGAGGAGAACCGTTTAAAGCATGCCTGTGATGCTGGAATGGTGACTGGTGAAGTCCCTTCGGACAGCGAGGATTCTAATAATCCACTGAGTTCTGACTCTGTAAGCTCCGAGTCACCTCCAAGACTTGCTGATCTTGCAGCGAGTTTCCGGGTCTTCTCGGAGTCAATGGCTAGAATGGACCTTGCAGAGATGGAGATGATCAAGGCAAGAGAGGCTTCAAGGTTGGAGGCAGAGAAAAGGAGGATGGAGTTGGAGGCTGAGTTGACTAGAATGATGTTGCAGACTCAGTTGCAGATTGCTTCGATTGTGGCCGGGAAAGGAACGAGTAGAAAGAGGAAACGAGTTGGAGAAGAAGAGGGGGAGATGCCCATTCTGTCAAGGTACAGTTCATTCTCTCTCAATGAAAAAGTTTCGGACTTTTATATGTTTTTTGACTGCTTAACTCACTGAGTCGTGATTGGTTAACGCAGGGAAGGAGCTTTGCTGCTAAGTTTGCTACAATGCAACTTCTTCTTTTGAAGTCTATTTGTTTTGGATTCGGCCCTGGTTTCTTGCCCTTTTCTTTTCAACAAATAAAAATTTCTGCTTGATGTTTTCTCTATATTTAAGTCAAGAATGGACAGAGCAATAAAGAGATCTGCATCCATTGCTTCTTTGCATTATGTTTGATGGTGTGGTATCTTAACTACTGTTTTGCAAACCCTAAGTACAGAATTCCTACTGCAAAACCTGAAATTGACCTTCTGCTGATTAATTAGGACTCGTATGCATGCTATACATCTATTGATATACCTAGGGTTTGTGCTATATAACATTGAAATTACAATTCCTCTGTCAATCTTTCTAACATGTATCCACTTGAGGTTTCTGTGGGTGCATAATAGAACCTCGAATTTTCTGTTCTGCAATGCTAGCTAGAGCCTTCCTTCGATTCAAGGTGCTTTTCGGTGTATTCTGCCAGAGGTGAGAGGTTGAAACATGTAGAGATGAAATGCTTAGAACCTTGAATTTTCTGCTCTACAATGCTAGCTAGAGCCTTCCTTCAATTCATGGAGCTTTTTGGTGTATTCTGCCAGAGGTGGTAGACTTCCTTGTTCTCCATCTTTACTTGCTTGTCCTTGAATTATCTATCGATTATGCTGCGAATGCAAAGACATGTAAACAATACGATGTGAGAGGACATGAGATGTTTAGTTGGTTACCTTTGATGCCCATGATCGTTCTGCCTGTTGACACACATCTCTGACATCTCTTCCAGATAGATGAATACAGCAAGAGCAAATATGAGTGGAAAGGAAAATGAAAGAAAAAAAATGAATCAACTTAACATAGTACAGAAGGAATGCTCTCATCGCATGGACCAAAATCTTTCCAAATTGATTGCAGCCCAACCTCAAAACCACATTTATGAGAATTTCTACATGAACACAGAACAATTCGATTGGTTACTCCTCTGTTGCTCTAGCAAATTCCTCTAATTCCGATTTTGTTAGGTGCTAAGCATTCTGGGCAGCTTTTTCCAGGCGATTTGCCGATCAGGTGCACCAAAGGTAACCATTGAATCAAACACGACTAAGAACGCACATAAAACATGAGTTAGAATGCACTCCAATTGGCCCAGGCAATGATCAACATGATACAGAGATCTTTGCACTGATTTACACTCCTCTCTCAATAGTGGCTTTCTGAGTTTTTCTTGGGGGAACAAGTGCAAATTGACCAAACAAGTTTGTTTCTTGTCCTCAGCACGGATGCGTTTAGAAAGATGCAAAATGTAAAATTTCTCCAGCTAAATTACACAAGTTCTACGGAAGTTATGAGCACTTTTCCAATAGTGATGTGTACCTGTATCAAAAGCAGAAATAGCTTCTCTTATTCTGAGCAAATTAAAGAAAAAAAAAAGGTCCTAACGCGGAAATGGCCCATACCACAGAGACCTTCAAGGTTGATTTAAAAGCAGAAAATTGATGAACTGATAAGAGAACATCAGCGAAGGAAAGTGAGGATTGCAGGTAACTTTATCAGATTTACTTTATATATATAAAAAAAACATCAAATTTACTTTAACTTTATCTTGATTTTGATCTTAATGTTTGATACGTGCTACTTTAAGTGCCAGGTTCAAAATTTAATTTAACATAATTTGATGTGTTGGATTTCACAAAAGAAAGAAAGAAAAAAGAATATTGCGCTGGAAGTAAGAGAAAGCACTGTAAAAGAAATTATACACATTAATTATATATAGTTAATTAATGTAAGATTGGCCCGACCCATGGGTGCTCTTAATATATGTGGGAAGAAAAATCCTAAAGAACAAGAAGGTCAGAACTCTGCGTATGATATGTAATATATCATACACAGATACTTCCCCTCCTGCCATCCCTGCCTTTGCCAATGATTCAAATACTCAGAACTCTGTGTATGATATGTAAAATATCCGTGTTTAAAAGTTTGTTTAGTTTTTCGTTTTAATAATATATTTTTTATTTTTTCTTTAATATACTGAAATAAAAAAACTAAAAAATTTTAATCACTATTATATTAGTAATTACACAACTCAAATATAAAATCACTAAAAAAACAAATTTTTTTGATTTCAACTCCACCGACAAACTGACCAACTAATAGATTGGTAAGATACGAAGAGCCTTGATGATACTGGTGGGTGAAGAGGGTGTTTGGAAGTGTGATAGCTGTTGCTTTTCAAATAGCTTTTCGTGCCGAAAAGTATGCCAATAATGTTTTTTTATTTTTTAAAAATCATTTTTGATATCAGCACATCAAAACGATCTAGAAAGTACAAACCGATCTCAATTTTAATAAATAAAAAAAAAATTTCAAATTGTGCAAAAAGCCGTTTGGACCGCAGTACCAAACGGCCCGAAGTAAGAAGAAGTGAAGAACCGTGTGAGTTGATGAAAGGGATTGTGTTTGTGTGAGTGTCTCTAATGTCTCTTTTGGTAATTATACTCCACGCGTGATAAATGATTTGAGCAAATAAAAAAAAAGAATAAAAAAAGAAAATGGTCCTAAACGCGGAAATGACCCAGACCCCAGAGACTTGTGAGGTTGACTTAAAAACTGAAAATTGATGGACTGATGAGAGAACATCAGCGAAGGGAAAGTGAAGATTGCAGGTACTCTCTCTCTCTCTCTCTCTCTCTTATCTCTTTTAGTATTATGTTATATTGTGAAATGTAACTCTGCTGTAACTGAGAATCACTTCGATTAATTCACTATTAGAAACTAATTATTGATGATCTCATCAACCGATTTTGTTGGTTCAGCATAGAGATTTATCATATCTACAAGTATTTTTCTGAAAGGGCATGGAGGAGTTGATTGCTGGGAAATAACTTGAAAATTGTCTTACAGAAAAAGTAAGATAATAATATATGAACACTTCAGCTTATTGGTGTGCTGTCGATCTTGATCTATCGACTTTAATCCTGCAATTCCTTTTTTTTGTTGTCCAGATCTTTGTAAAGTCTTATCTTTGCTAGACTCGAAATGGCTGCTGGGAAATATCAAGAATCCTACTCTTCTCGGTTTTCTAATTGTAAATATCAAGTGTTCTTGAGTTTTAGAGGTGAAGACACCCGCAAGAACTTTACCGATCACCTCTACAAGGCCCTGGTTGATGCAGGGATTCACACATTTAGAGATGATGATGAAATTCGGAGAGGAGAGAATATAGATTTCGAGCTCCAGAAGGCAATACAAGAATAAAAAATATCAATAATCGTGTTCTCCAAAAACTATGCTTCGTCGAGATGGTGCCTCGATGAACTCGTAATGATCATGGAACGTAAGAGGAATGCTGACTGCATAGTTTTGCCAGTATTCTATGATGTGGATCCATCCCAAGTCGGACGTCAAACAGGGAGCTTCTCTGCAGCATTTGTGGAACATGAAAAGAGCTTCAACAAGGAGATGGAGCGGGTGAATGGGTGGAGGATTGCTTTAAAGGAAGTGGCTGATTTAGCTGGAGTGGTTCTAGGAGATGGGTAAGTTGTATCTCTTAATGAAACTATACATAGCATAAGACTAGAATGCTGGTCGTGAACTCTTAATTTCTTTCAATTAAGTATACTGATAAGAAAACATAAACAAAAATAAAATAAAATACTTATGATTTCTTCATTGGTTTTTTTTTTTTTTCCAATCATGATTTGGTTTTAACTATCAAATCATTGACATGCAACCTGCTTTAATTTCTTAGCTAAATGTTGTCTATTTTTAGAGACTACTAATTATCGTACATTGTACTTTATGTTTTGATGTAGTTACGAGGCACCGTTTGTCCAGTCTATTGTGGAGAATGTCTTAAAGAATTTGGATCAAAAAATGTTTCATGTCCCCCTTCATTTCATTGGAAGAGATGCTCCAGTACAAGCTATCAACTCATGGTTGCAAGATGGATCCCATGGTGCTGCCATTGCTTTACTCTATGGAATTGGTGGAGTTGGAAAGACAACCATAGCTAAGAGTGTTTTTAACCAGAACTTTTATAAATTTGAAGGAATGAGCTTCCTGTCAAATTTTAGATCAAAGGATATAGTTTGCCTACAGAGGCAACTTCTTTTCGACATCTTAAAAAAGACTATTGATGAGATAAATGATGAAGATGAAGGAATTCTGAAGATTAAGGATGCCTTATGTTGCAGAAGAACTCTTATTGTTCTAGATGATGTGGACAAAAGGGACCAATTCAATAAAATCATTGGCATGCAAAGTTGGCTTTGTAAAGGAAGTAAAATCATTGTAACAACCAGAAATAAGGGTCTGTTTTCAGCTAATGATATTGAGTGGTTCGAGTGCAAAGTCGACCTGCTAGATGATGAAAAATCACTTGAGCTTTTCAGTTGGAATGCCTTTGGACAAGCTGACCCTGTTGATGGTTTTGTAGAAGACTCTGGGAGAATAGTACGTCACTGTAATGGACTTCCATTAGCTCTTCGAGTTATTGGGTCCTCATTGTCCGGAAAAGGAAGAGAAATATGGGAAAGCGCATTACAACAATTGGAAGTGATTCCTAATTTTCAAGTTCAAAAGGTTCTTCGAATAAGTTACAACTTTCTTGATGGTGATTATCTGAAAAACTTATTCCTTGATATCGCATGTTTCTTCAATGGAATGGATGTGGATGATGCAGTTAGGATACTGGATGGGCTCGATAAAGGTGCAATATTTGGGATTGACAATCTCATCGATAGATGTCTTGTTGAAATCAACAATTATAAAAGGTTGTGGATGCATCGACTAGTAAGAGCTATGGGAAGGGAAATTGCTCGTCAAGAATCTCCTAAATGTCAAAGAATATGGCGTCACGAGGATGCTTTTACCGTTTTGAAAGGAACTACTGTAAGTAGCTGAATTTTTTTATATGTGTACTTAAATGGTTTGTGGTGCCTTAACATGTTCTTTCATTTACTTTCCTTTCTCATGTACTTTTAATATTATTATGCAGGATGCTGAAAAATTGCGTGGCCTTACTATTGATATGCATGCATTAATGAAAGATAATTATGCAGAAGTTGTCTGTACTGATTCAATGGTTCGCCGAAAGCACAATAGGCTTAACTTCTTTCAACAATTGCTTTCTAATTTTTCTGATAGGGGAAAATTACAAACAAGTTTGTTTTCTATCCTCAGCACGGATGCTTTTAGAAAGATGACAGATGTAAAATTTCTCCAACTAAACTACACTAATTTTGATGGAAGTTTTGAGCACTTTCCCAAGAATTTGATATGGTTATGTTGGCATGGATTGTCTTGGAGCTCCATACCAAATCACATATGCTTGGAGAAGCTTGTGGTTCTTGATCTATCCAGAAGTTGTCTAGTTTATGCTTGGAAAGGCAAACTGGTATGTATCAAGTCTCTCTATAGCTATCTCTCTCGTTTTCAATTGATAACAACTAAATTCATGTATTTTCAGTTTCTTCCAAAATTGAAAGTTCTTGATCTCCGTCACTCTCGTGATCTCATTAGAACCCCAGACTTCTCGGGTCTCCCAGGCCTTGAAAAGCTAATACTTGAAGACTGCATTCGTTTGGTTCAAATTCAAGAATCTATTTGTGATTTACAAAGACTGTTGATCTTAAATCTAAGAAATTGTACAAGTCTTATGGAGCTTCCAGAAGAAATGAGTAGATTGAATTCACTTCAAGAGCTGGTTTTAGATGGTTGCTCAAATCTTGACATCTTGAATATGGAGTTAGAGCATCATCAGGGGCGCAACTTGCTTCAAAGTGATGGAATTGTTGCAAGTGCATTGTACATTACATCTCTTCCATTGAAGCTATTCTTTCCCTCTAGGTTTTCAGCGAGGAAAATGTTGAGATTTACCTTGTTTTCACTGCCACGCTCCTTGATGAGTCTAGATTTAAGTGGAACTTCAATTGGTGCTCTTCCTGAAAGCATCAAGGATCTTGGTCTACTCAACTACCTATGTTTAAGCAATTGCAAAATGCTTCTGGCACTCCCAGAGCTTCCATCTCATTTGGGTAGGTTAGATGTGTCCTTTTGCAATTCACTGCGAAGACTTGCAAATGGAATCCACTTGACTGTAGCAGATGGTTGTGATCAATTTCTCGAGCTCCAAGATTGGATAAAGCAAGAATAAATCAAGAAGTTTGACTCCCACGTGTTCAGAATAATGGAAATAGTTAGTGGTCAAATACAGCCATCGAGATTTCAGGTCCTCCCTCACTCATTTTATTGTTTTTGAAAACTACATTTTTAATATTTGTCTTTTGCTCATTTTATAGACTTTTTTTTTTTGTGGTACAGATAACATTTTTGTATGGCATATTCAACGTTGTCGCATACGTATTTGATGAAGAAGAGAAGTCGAGGTGGTTTCATGAGGAGGAAGAAGAGGATAAATGGCTAATTCAGAACGAGTTTGTACATAACTTTTCATTCAAAATATCCTCACCTGGGACGCGCCGGATATGTGGCTTTAATCTGTTCACAAGGTTTAGGGTGACGTCAGAATACAGTGGCTCTAGTATAGTTATTATTGGAATCAGAAACAAGACCAATCAATTGCGTCGTCAAGCCTCTTTCTTAGTGATTTACAGGCTTGGGGTTCGTGAAATCCAATCGCTAAGCCACTGGAAATTAGGGGTCGGTGATCCTACATTTGATAATGGTGATGACGTGAGTATTTCAGTGCTTCCACATGATCCAGCTATTCAAGTAAAGGCGATTGGTGTACAGTGGTTGCATGAAGAGGAAGGAAAGGATGAAGTTATCAATGCCCACAACAGTAGCGATGATGCACACGCGGCCAAAGTAGAAATAGCTTCTCGTATTTTTAGAAATTATTATTGTGGCTTCTATGAACGCGGTGTGGCTTGGGGGTATTTTGCAAAGAAGGGTCTAGAACTTGTAATAATTTAGGCTTCATTCAGTAGAGGTTTGCTTTTTTAGATTTCAGCCGTAAAATGAATAAAAGCTCCAAAGCTTTTGAAAATAGTTTTGTATCTCCAGTAATCTTCCTCCAACGTCTAGCATGAGATCTTTTATTTATAAATATTTATAATGGCTTTTATATTTTTTTTTTAATATCACATGATATTATTTTATTAATTAATTTTTATTTATAGGATCTTGTATTATTATAATAAGATATATTAAATATTTTATTTTATATGCCAACCTTTTTTTATTGACCAAAATATATGTCAAGAAACATTTCTTTTTCATATTATTTTATCTATTTTATTTTATTTTTATGTAAAAATAAAATAAAAATAATATATGGTGAAATTTGATCTGTAATTTTTTTCTTCTACATATATCATCTCGAGACAAGTTCACTTGTAGTTAAAAATAGGTGAGCATGTCTCGAAAATATAGTTGAAATAATTTTATAATTTGAATATATTTCATTTTAATTAAAAATTGATTTGATTGTATTAAATTTTCACAATAAACATCAAAATTTAAATTTTAAAAATCAATTTTAATTGAGAATTATCAAATTAAAAGATAGAATTAAAATTCAATAACAAAAGTGGAAATCCTAAAATTTTATATAGTAGCCAGCAACTTTGACTGCTGTGAGATCTTAGTTTTGAAAGTGTTGGTATTGTGGTAGTTTTTATGGTTGTAATTTGAAAAAAATTATTTTATAAAAAATATTTTTAGTTGAAGTCGGTTTGGTATTTATATATATTTAGTTAAAACTGTGGTTGAACAAAAAGTAGTTTAATGTGTTTGGTTAAGAATACTTTTCAAATTGAGGTTATAAAATTATATATATATATATATATTTTGATGGTTTTAAATTTAAATATTATAAATTTAACTATTGCTAGTACATCATGAAATAAATAATACTTTATATACAATATTTTTTATTGTTTTATTAAATTATCTACAATTCCATCACGTATGAATTACAAACGATAAGGATTACAATTTTCTTGGTTTCTTAAACGCGTAAAAATATCATATAAAATATAATCAGGAACAAAATTGAGATTGCGATCAAATTCTGTAAATGCTATGTTATTAAGCGATCTCTGTCTAATTTATAAAATGTCATTGAATAATATTTAACACTAGTTTTTTAAATAAAATATAATTAAAAATAAAAATAAAAATAAAATTTAATTTAACTTTTTTATTTTATTTTATTGAATCAGACTTCATTCAATATATTTCACTTTAGATTGGAAACGATACAGTCAGAACAGTAAAGCCACTCTCCACGGCAAAAAATAGTATTGTGCTGCTTTTAGTAATTCTGAATTTTCAAAGCAAAAAATGATGGGTCCATGAATAGTGAATAGAGTTTTTTCCGTTAGTAAACATTTGTTTTTTGTGGTTTGCTTTAAAAGCCGAAGTAACCACGAAAACAAACGGGTAGAGAACTTTCATATATCATGGCATGCTCTGTTGATTTGCCCAACCCATTCTCCTGATGCAAGATCAAGTGGTAAAAGTATTCCAGGTTTAAATCTTCAAGAAATTGCTGACTATGTCTGAGGAGAAATAGACCGCAACCTCATCTTGTAGAGCGTGACCAACGCCACAGTGCTGTGGTTTTGTGTAGACCCTCACAAACCCCATCTTTGCTTCTTTTTAAGAACTGAGTGGAGGAGGCGGTGGGAGTGGCCCGATGGCAGTGATGGAGGTATTGAAAGCTCGACCTGTGTTGTTGCACATACGCAAGGTTACCTTCTGTAGAATTTCAAACTTCTGCAATAACAGTCCCATAAGCTCTTTATTATCAGGGTAACCGCATGGCATTCTCTGGCTATAGGGAGGGTTTTTTTTTCTAAAAAAAAAGAACAAAAAAAAAGAATAAGGAGGGGGATCGAAGAGCAAGAACAGAGCAAACACAGTACAGGAAGGGAAGAGAGGCACAGCTTGTCCAATCTATCGTGGAGAAGGTCTCAAAGAATCTGGATCGTAAAATATTTCATGTCCCCCTTCATTTCACTGGAAGAGATCATCTGGTACAATATGTCAACTCATGGTTGCAAGATGGCACCCATGGTGCTGCTATTGCTATACTCTATGGGATTGGTGGAGTTGGGAAGACAGCCATAGCAAAGACTGTTTATAACTAGAACTTTCATAAATTTGAAGGATGAAGCTTTCTATCAAATGTTAGAGAAAGGTCATAAGAATCCAATGTTATAGTTTGTCTATAGAGGCAACTTCTTTCAGATATCCTAAACAAGACTGCTGATGAGATACATGATGTCGATGAAGGGATTATAAAGATTAAGGGTGCATTATGTTGCAGAAGAACTCTTATTGTTCTCGATGACGTGGACAAATGGTACCAATTCAATGCAATTGTTGGCAGGCAAAATTGGCTTTTCCAAGGAAGTAAAATCATTGTAACAACTAGAAATAAGGCTTCGATTGTAGCTGATGGTGAGTGTGTCAAGTGCAAAGTTGAACCTCTAGATAACAAAAAATCACTTGAGCTTTTCTTTACGAAAAAGATCTTGTAATCTTTGATTTGCCTATAAATAAATTTGAGGGATAACAGTAACCTAGATGCTCTTGCTCTGCCCTTTGTTATTTGTTTAAGTTAAGTTCTCTAAATACCATTTGAACAACAGAAATAAGCTGCAGAGACTGATCCTGTGGGGAGATAATTAAAACCAGAAATGCCATAGAGTCAGAAATGTCGATTTCTTTGTTTCTTGCTCCATTATTATTCCAGCACATCCTCCATGTTTGTTTGCACCTTAATCAATCTGATCCCGAAACACAGGCTGCATATGCTGCAGAACGATCTTCGTTTGCCAAATGTATCCAATGCTCCTGCAACTTCTTATGTTCCTCTTTCACAAATTCTTTATATGGTTGTACATGCAAATTATCAAGGTCACCTAACGCACAGTTAAGAGGTTTAGATTGATTTTTTTTTTACTGGGATTGCTTCAGGCTCTTAACAAGTTGGTGCTACTTCTTGCTTATCTTCAATTATGACATATATTTGGCACCGTCGCTATGGTGGATATTGTGCTTGTGTAGCTTGTCCCCTTTTCCAGGTCTATCTGAAGCAACCACTGGCTTTCCACGTTTCTCCTTCATGGTGCCTTCATCACAAATCCTCTTTTGAAACTCTCCACCCTTTGTTGCAGGAGAGTTCTCATTATCACTGCTAGATGTTTTCTCCTCTGCAACCAAGGATCAAGGATCCCGGAAAGGAAGTTTTGTAGAGCATATGGAGAAGGTGAAGAAGTGAAAATTGCCTCTGGTCTCCGAAGCACCATGATGAGTGCGTAACGTTGGCCTTCTTGAGATTGAATTGTGGAAAGATTCTATTTGAATTAGAATCCAAGGTTTGAGTATACTGAAAGGAAGAGGGTTTATCTCTTGCACGATGGCCTCCAAGTTATCTCCTGCAAGTGAGAAAACTTTTCCCAACAATCGTTCACTTTCTCCATATGCAACAGGCATGTCTTTTCCGTATTGACCCGTACAGAAACAAATTCTGAGTGATTTTCTTTCTCCATTGGGAATCGATCAAATCCACAAGCTATGAAACTTTCCTCATCCTGAAGCGAGTAATTCATGTGTATAAAAAGGTTTCCAATGCCCCTTACAGCATGACAAATAAGAAACATGGCTAACGCAACAAACAAAATTGCTCATGTAGATCGATCACTCAATATTTTTTTGCTAAGATCTGAACAGGGGAACAAGCTTGGTGGACCTTCAAAAAGCACAACCGGGTCGGGTTAACATAAATAATATGGACAGAATCAATTAATGGGCTTCACATGTCTAGCCTACCATACACACCATCGAATGAATATTGAATATGAATCCCAGTGGGGCTCTGGGGCCACGTGATTAGCTTAAACTAGATTATTTACCTGAACTGTATTACTAGTAGGGCAAAGTTTTTTTCAATGTAAAAAAGATGTTGAGGTGAAGGTAGTGTTTTTTTTTTAAAAATAATAATAATAATTAAAGATTTAGGTTGTTAAGTTGCCTTAATTCAATAAATATAATTAATTTAATAATATAATTAAAAAAAATAGAGAACAACAATAAGCAAAACGAACTAAAAAATTTCATAATAATCAACTAAAAAAAGAGATGCCGGCCAATATTACATAAATATATCCTCATAGTATTTGATAACGAAGCAAAAAAATCAAATGAGAATGTAACAACCTTATAAAAAAAAATGAATCTCAATTCTAAGCAATCAAATGTTAAAGGATAAAATTAAAAAAAAAATCAAATTAAAAAAGAACAAAAAAAATGATTTGAGTCCACCCAAGTTAGTTAGCCAAATACATAACCGCATCATGAGATCAGGATAACCTTGTAGAGAAAAAATAAATAAAACAATAAAGCTCAAATCTCAGATAATGCAATGTTGAAGGGCAAAACCAAGAAAAACAATCCAATCTAAAAAACAATGGAAAAACAAAAGGACATATGTTAACTTACTGTTAACTCACTAAATTACAAGATTGAAATAACCCAAAAAAAAATTCATGAAATTCAATTCCTAAACAACCCAATATTGAAAGATGATTTAAAAAAATTATCAATTTTTAAAATGACCTAAAAAAATAAAATAAACTCAACATAATCTTCAAAACTTGTAGCTTAAATTATGAGACTGTAACCAATCTTATAAAATGTAAACCTATAAAAATAACGAAATCAAATTCCTGAGTAATAAAATGATGAGAGACGGAATTAAAAATAAATCAATCAAAAAATAATAAGAAACAAAAACAAATAATAATTAGAAAAAAAATTTGTTAGATTATGCTTCGTCGAGGTGTTGCTTCGATGAACTTGTAATGATCATGGAGTGCAAGAGGAATGATGACTGCATAGTTTTGCCAGTATTCTATGATGTGGATCCATCTGAAGTCGCTGTAGCATTATTGGATCATGAAAAGCGTTTCAAGAAGGAGATGGAGCGAGTGAATTGGTGGAGGATTGCTCTGAAGAAAATTGCAGATTTAGGAGGAATGGTTTTAGGAGATAGGTAACCACAGTGCATTCCTCATTTTTTTTTATATGTAAATAGTTTTTTATAAGGAATTAATAATTTAAATGATATAAAAAAATTACTAATATAATCCTCTTTTATTGATATATTTTTCTTAATAAAAATTTATATTTTGTTAGCAATGCACTTTATTTAAATTTTATCTAAATAAAATAATTTATTAATATAACTTTGCATTATAGCTCATGTAATATCATTATGACTAACTCTAATAATTAAAAGATCGTTTGAGAATATGGTTGAAACCGTGTTTTTTTTTAAATTAAAAAAAAATTATTAAATTTTATATATATATATATATATATATATATATATATTTTCATATCATTTTAATGTGTTAATCTCAAAATTAATTTTTAAAAATAAAAAAATATTATTTTTATATACTTTTAAATAAAAAATATTTTAAACTATAACTCTACTATAATCTCAAATAAGTATTACATCGGGTGGTCAATAAGGCATGTCGTTTATCTTGAGTTTCCGTACTGAAATCAATATTAGATAGAATTGATTTTCTTGAATATATATTAATGTCTATAAATAATTAAAACGTGAATCACATTGAATGCAACAAAAATGATAAAAGAATAAGGAAAACATGAATCAATGGTTTGAGAAAAGTAAGAACCGAAAAAAACGTCCTCCAACTATATATGTAGTCTTGATTAAGTCGCCAGACAACTTTTTTTAATCTCAATTGGGCCCTAAAGTTTTTTTTAATAATTATTAACTATATACATAGTGTAGGAACTGAACATTTTTAATAATTACATAAAAAATTCTTTTCTCCCACCGGTAAGTTGTACTTTTTTTATAATTATTTCAGAATCAAAGATTACTTGCTAAGGCAAAAAAATCCTATTCTTTTTTTCCCTTGAATAGAAAGGCAAAAATATGCTCGCAATCTATCATAGATTCGTTAAATACTATTAAATATCAATGTTATAAGTTTATATAAAATTCAATCAAGAAAGAATTAATTAGTCTTTAAAAAAAAAATGACTCAAGGTTACCCTCACCCTATACTAAAAAAAATTATATTGCTAGAATACACAAATTATAGTTGGTGCTGAGGTCACCGTGAAGATAATTCCTGAAAAATTAAATGATTGTTTTAAAAAACAAATAATAACATGTTGGTGTTACAAATGAAATAAGAGAAAAAAAAAACATAATTAAAAAAAATTAAATTAGTAATATGTATTTGTTTACATGTGAATATTGTTTGTGCTATAAATAACATGGATACTTGTATAATTGAAATTAAATTCACCATATTTTAGATAAACTAATAGTCTAAACAAGATTTGCGAGAAATTAAAGTTCCAAACTGACGTGTTACTATTTTTATATTGCTTTTTAAATATTGAGTTAGTTAAAAATTTCGCTTTGTAATTTTTTTTCTTTAAAATATTATGGATTGCTACAGTGTTTTTCCATATAATTTTTCTATTTTATTTTTTAAAATTATATTTGTCAATTTCTTTTTATATTGAAATATAACTAAAACCGATCAGTGTTTTTACTATGGACTGCACTATGCAGTCCACAGTAAAACACTTTTTTTTTTTAACTGTGCTGACTTTTTTTTTCGTTTTTTTTTTTTTTTTACTTTTTGCTTCTTTTTTTTTAGTTTTTTTTTTCTTCATTTTTTCTTTGTTTTTTTTTTTTATGGATATTTTTTTAAATTTATTTTTGTTAATGTTAAATTTTTTTGTATTTCAAACTTTTATAACAAGTATTCCGGATTTAACGTGTTAACTCAATTTTTTTTTTATGGTTTTTCTTTTTAATTAATTTTTTTGTTTAATTAATTATGGGTTAACCCAATTAATTTAGATTTTTTTTTTACGTTTTGCTTTTCTTTTTCTTCATTTTTTCTTCATTTTTTTTATGGATTATTTTAAAAAAAAAACATTTTGTTAATGTTAAATTTGTTTTCTATATCAAACTTTTATAACACGCATTCCAAGTTTAACGGGTTAACTTAAATTTTTTTTTTTCTGGTTTTTCTTTTTAATTAATTTTTTTATTTTCACAGTAAAACACTGATTTCTTAGGTGTTTTTTTTTTTAAGTTGTCTTAGTTTTTTTATGTTTTTCGGGATTTTTTTTGCTTCTTCCTTTGTTTTTTTTTTAACAAAATTTTTTTGTTTAATTTATTTTATTAATGTTTAATTTTGTTTATTTAGTTGTCAGATTTTTTATGACACATTTACTGGATTTAACAGGTTAACTTAGTTTGACAAGTTAAAATAGAATTTGTTTTTGCTTTTTATTCTTTTTAATTAATTTTTTTCGTTTAGTTTAGTTTATTAATGTTAAATTTCTTTCTATTTAGTTATTAAACTTTTATGACACATATCCCGAGTTTCACGGGTTAACCTGGTTTCACGGGTGAACCCAGTTAATTCTGGGTTGACCCATCAATTTTTATTATTATTATTTTCATAAATATTTTTGTTTAATTTAGTTTGTTAATGTTAAATTTTTTTTTATTTAGTTATGAGACTTTCATGACACAAATCCTGCGTTTAACGGGTTAGCATTGTTTGACGAGTTAACCCGGATTTTTTTTTCTTTTTAATTAAGTAATTTTTGTTTAGTTTAGTTTGTTAATATTCACTTTTTTTTTTATTTAGTTACCAGACATTCATGACACAAATCCCGGGTTAACTTGGTTTAACAAGTTAACGTGAAATTGTTTTTGCTTTTTTTTTTCTTTTTTTAATTTTTTTTGTTTAGTTTAGTTTGTTAATGTTAAATTTCTTTATATTTAGTTTTTTTTTCTTCTTAAAGGTTTCTTTTCTTTTCTTTTTTTTTATTAATTTTATTTAATTAATTTAGTTTATTAATATTAAATTTTTTTCTAAGTAGTTTTCGGCTGATGTCTTTAGTTGTTTTTGTTTTTTTTATGCCTTTAACTGTGCACTACACAGTGCAGTTCACAGTGAAAAGGCTGATGCCTTTTGTTTTTTTTTTAATTAATTTTTTTCATTTAATTTAAATTGTTAATGTTAAATTTTTTTCTATTTAGTTATCAAACTTTCATTACATGGATTCTGGGTTTGACATGTTAACCTGGTTTGACGAGTTAGCCTAGTTAATTCTGGGTTAACCCATTAATTTGTTTTTTTTTTAATTATCAAACTTTCATGATGCGAATTCAAGGTATGATGGGTTAACCTGGTTTGAAGGGTTAACACAGTTAATTCATATATTTTTTTTCTTTTTTCTCATTAGTTTTTTTCTTCTTGTTGGTTTTTTTTTTAACTAATCTATTTAATTATCACACTTTTATGACACGACCTTGCAGCCAGACCCACGTCTAATGCTATTAGATCTGGTATTGTAGTTCAGACACTTTTATGCTAAGGGTTAACCCAGGTTTAATGTTATTATTAATATTATAAACATTACTCTTGGATCAAGCGATGTAACCAAAACTGAGACTCTTGGGTATTACTTTACAAAAAAACCTAACACTTTTAAATCTTGACTATTTTTGAAATGCAAAAAATAATTGACCCGCGGCATCGCGCGGGGCATGTAATTAGTAACACCTATAAGAGCAAAGATCCTCCTGCTCGACGCCATTGTTGTTTTCTCTCTCTTCTCCCTTCTGAAAACACGAGCTCCATGAAAGTTCAAGAGCAACGATCGCGCTTCACTTTCCACTGCAATAATCTCACATATACCAGGCCATTTCAAATATAAACGAAACGAGGCGTTTAGTAGTGTATTCATTACGTACTGATGCATCGTATATCATAGATTAATGCTGAAAATATACAAGAAAAATACATGCATGGCTGTAGTTTATCAACTCATACTTGGTTTTTTTAAGATGTATAAAACAGTACAATATTTCGATACAATCAATGGCCTGATGGCTAGGTATTTGACCAAAACATCGACAGCTCATGTATTGCTCAAATTTTCTTCGTGGCAGAGAATTCAATGGCTTTGTCTTTTTGTCAACCATCATCTTATACTTTCTATTAAATTACAAACTACCTTTTCCAGCAACTCAACCATCGAACAGAATGGGTAGTGGTGTCGGATAGGGATCGGGGTGCAGATATTTTTTAATGGCATGAGCCCGGCTATGGTTTCAAGAAACACGGCCTTAAAAATTGATGGTGATGGGAAAAGCATGTAGTAAAAAACAAAGGATTGGGTTTTTTTTTTTCATTTCACTTTAAGATGAAATTAATCGAATGCAGATCTGAAAAATAAGGGAGCGAAGTTTTGTGTGAATTGTATAACCATGTGAGGTGAGATAGATTTTTGCAAAGAATGGAGAGAAAAGGTGGATAGCGAGATCATGATGCCTAACGAGATTTTTACAAAAATATAAGAGTTTGATATGCATCTCGACGGAGTTTTCAACGTGTTTTAATATTGAAGATATTTTTTAAAATATATATATATTATTTTAATATTTTTTCAAGTTCCTTCTATCATACATAAGTACCTTATTTGAAAAAATTATAAAATATAATTCTTAATCAATCAAATATTAAATAATAATAACAAAAATCAATTTAATGTTGAAAAATAAAATTTATATAAAAAATAATTATATCTAAAAAAATTTATAATCATGTGAAGTCAGGTAGAATTTTGTAAAGAAATGAGAGAAAAGGTGGAAAGCAAGACCACAATGCCTGGCGAGATTTTTTTAAAAATATAAGAGTTCGGTCTCTAAGGGTATATTGACAGAGTTTTCAACATATTTAATATATTAATATTAAATATATATTTTTTATTCATTTTCAAGTCTCTTCCATCAAATAGAAGTATAGATTTGAAAAAAATTATAAAGTACAATTCTCAATCAATTAGATATTAAATAATAATAAAAAAAATTCGTTTAGTATTGAAAGATAAAAATAGTATAAAAATAATTATATCTGAAAATTTTTATAATCATGTGAAGTGAGATAGAATTTTGCAAAATAATGGAGAGAAAAGGTGGAGAGCGAGATCACAATGCCTAGCGAGATTTTTAAAAAAATGTAAGAGTTCGGTCTATGAGGGTATCTTGACGGAGTTTTCAACATATTTTTAATATATTAATATTAAAGATATTTTTTAAAAAATATTTATTGTTTTAATTTATTTTAAAGTCTCTTCCATAATACAAAGGTACGGTATTTGAAAAAAATTATAAAATATAATTTTCAATTAATCAAATATTAAATAATAAAAAAATTTATTTTCAAGTCTCTTCCATCCTACAAAGGTGCTGTATTTGAAAAAAATTATAAAATATAATTTTTAATCTATCAAATATTAAATAATAAAAAAATCAATTTAGTGTTGAAAGATAAAAATAGTATAAAAATAATCATATCTAAAAAAATTTATAATCATGTGAATTGTATAATCATGTCAAGTGAGATAGAATTTTGCAAAGAATGGAGAAAAAAAGGTGGAGAGCGAGATCACAGTGCCTAGCGAGATCTTAAAAAAAATGTTAGAGTTCAGTCTCTAAGGGTATTTTGGTGGAGTTTTCAACATATTCTAATATCTTAAAATTAAAGATATTTAAAAAAAATATTATTTTAATTTATTTTAAAGTCTCTTCCATCATACAAAAGTATCATATTTAAAAAAAAATCATAAAATATAATTCTCAATCAATCAAATATTAAATAATAATAAAAAAAAATCAATTTAGTGTAAAAAGATAAAAATAGCATAAAAATAATTATATCTAAAAAATTATCAAAATAAAATGAATAGAAATCAAATAAATAAGGATCAACATGGTATAAAACTAAAATGAAATTAAATGTTGAGAGATATAAATAAAAAAATAATTTTAATTAAAAAATATGATTAAAAAATAAATAACAATTAAATGAATGAGGACTAAATATAAGAGATGAAAAAAATTGAATAAAAATAAAATTAAAATATATATATATATATATATATATATATAATTTTATATACCATTTTAAAATAACAATAATTAAAAGAAGAGAGATCAAGTTCGAAGAAAAAAAAAATTGAATGTTGGTTTGGAATTCTAAAATGCAGCACGTTAAAATCAAGATGGAAAGAAAGAGAAAAAACATTTACCAGCGTTAAGCCAGGGGTCATAACATCACTTGTGCTGCCGTGAGAGGAAAAAAGCACCAAGACAAATCAAACCACATTAAAAAAGTTTCTTATTTATGTTTAGAAATCATTGCACCCGTCATCTAAAAGCGATGAAGCATATGGTATGTTGGCGCTTGCTATACACACACTATTTATATTTTTTTATTAATATTTTATATTTAATAAAGTAGTAAATTGTGTCTCAGTTAACATATATATATATATATATATATATATATATATATATATATGTGTGAGAAAAGATGAAATAATCCCTAGATGACAACTTATAACTTTATTGTGTTTAATGGTATTTCTGTCACTTAATTGTTAGAAAAAAAAGGACTAAAATACAATAGCATAACAACGTGCTAATTTTTTTTAAAAGTATTTTAGTAATTTATATATTTAAAAAAACAAAGAGACGAAGTTGTCCTCGGACAACTGCATAACAACTAAAGGCCATTGATTTTTATTTT
The DNA here is from genome assembly GCF_005239225.2 of Populus alba. Classification (NCBI taxonomy): domain Eukaryota; kingdom Viridiplantae; phylum Streptophyta; class Magnoliopsida; order Malpighiales; family Salicaceae; genus Populus; species Populus alba. The sequence continues at coordinate 3,833,425 of NC_133294.1, read as the reverse complement.
TTATTTTTTATGAGAGGTAAAATAGCATTTACACTATAACGGTGAATTTTTTCTTCGGTAGAAATTGCCACGTACTATTGTTGTCAACTTGTATAAAACTAAAGGGTGTGGGAAAATTACTATTCCCCACACCCAATGCACCGTGTATTACAGTAATCTACAATGTATTTCTTTCTCTCTTTTTTTTTTCACTTTTTTTATACCTTTTCTTTTTTCTTTTCAAAATTACTTTCCTTTTTTTATTTATTTTTTTTAAATTATCTTTGTTGATTTTACTATTTAAATATTGAGTTGGTTAAAAATTTCGCTTTGTAATGTTTTTTATTTTTTTGAAAAATACTATGAGATTGAAATAACTCAAAAAAAAATTATAAAATTCAATTTCTAACTAACCCAATGTTGAAAGATGATTTATACATTACTCTTAACTGATCAGTGAACATTAAGGAAAAATAAAAATAAAAGAATTTTTTTTTCTCATTTTCTGATATTTTCGTTCTTAGTTACTTGAAAAAAGCAATGATTTCTATATTATTCCATTTTCGGTTTCAATCATTGACGCACAGCCTGGTTTAATTTCTTTTTTCCAAGATACCAAGATTTTGAAACTTTATAGAGAGACTCGCTAATTATCATGTATTGCATTTTTCTTTTTGATGCAGGTATGAGTCACAGCTTGTCCAATCTATTGTCGACAAGGTCTCAAAGAAATTGGATCGTAAAATATTTAATATCCCCCTTCATTTCATTGGAAGAGATCCTCCAGTAAAACATATCAACTTATGGTTGGAAGAATATGGCTCCCACAGTTCTGCCTTTGATATACTCTATGGGATTGGCGGAGTAGGGAAGACAACCATAGCAAATAGTGTTTATAACCAGCAGTTTCATAAGTTTGAAGGTAGGATCTTTCCATCAAATGTTAGAGAATAGTCAAAAGAATCCAATGGTGTAGTTTGCCTACAGAGACAACTTCTTTCAGATATCCTAAACAATGCTGATGACATGCATGATGTTGATGAAGGGATTATATTAAGGATGCGTTATGTTGCAGAAGAAATCTTATTGTTCTTGATGATGTGGACAAATGGGACCAATTCAATGCAATTGTTGGCATGCGAAATTGGCTTCGCCAAGGAAGTAAATCATTGTAAGAACTAGAAATAAGGCTTTGATTGTAGCTGATGGTGAGTGTGTCAAGTGCAAAGATGAACCTCTAGATAACAAAAAAATCACTTAATCTTTTGAGTTGGCATGCCTTTGGACAAGCTTACCCAGTTGAAGATTTTATGGAGGAATCTTGGAGAATAGTACATCATTGTAATGAACTTCCATTAGCCCTTTGTGCTATTGGTTCTTCATTTTTTAGTAAAAATAGAAAAGCATGGGAAATCGCATTACATGAAATGGAAGTGATTCCAAATTGTCAAGTTCAAAAGGCTCTTGCAAAAAGTTCCAACTCTCCTGATGATGATTATCAAATGAACTTATTCCTTGATATTGTTTGTTTATTTAATGGAATGGATAGAGATCATGCAGTTAGGACACATGATGGGCTCGGTATAGGTGCAAGATTTAGGATTGACTATCTCATCGACTAATGTCTTGTAGAAATTGTTAAAAATTAAAAAATGATAAAAGTTATAAATGCATCAACTCGTAAGAGATATGGGAAGGGAAATTGCTCGTCAAGAATCACCCGAATGTCAAAGAATATGGCATCACATGGAAGCTTTTATAGTTTTGAAAGAAACAAGTGTCAGAGTACCTGGTTTTGTTTTCCTATCTGCATGGTATTTAGGTGTCTTAAAATGTTCATGCTTTTAATTTCTTTTCACATTTACTTTCAATATTTTGGAAGCATGATGCCGAAAAATTGTGTGGCCTTACCCTGTATATGCATGAATCAGTACAGAAGTTGTTTGTACTGATTCAACGGTTCGCCTGCAACCGCTGCAGGCTTAACTTCTTTCAACAATGTCTTCTTCCTACACTCCTCTCTCAATAGTAGCTTTCTGAGTTTTTCTTGGGGGAACAAGTACAAATTGACCAAACAAGTTTGTTTCTTGTCCTCAGCACGGATGCGTTTAGAAAGATGCAAAATGTAAAATTTCTCCAGCTAAATTACACAAGTTCTACGGAAGTTATGAACACTTTCCCAAGAATTTGGTGTAGTTATGTTGGCATGGATTCCCTTTGAGATCCAAACCAAAGCACTTCTGCTTGGAGAAGCTTGTGGCTCTTTATCTAATCCAGAACCAGTCTAATTGTTGCTTGGAAAGGCAAACTGGTATGTATCTCTCTCATTTTCAATGGACAGCAACTGATTTCAAGTGTTTTCACAGTCTCTTCCAAAATTTAAAATTCTTGATCCCCGTTGCTCATTTTATAAGTTCTGCTTTATTTCAACTCTACATTTTTGTTCTTGTATGTCTAGAAAATTTTTCCTTTGCTCATTATATAAATTTTGCTTTGATGGAACAGAGAGAACTTTAGGGCAACAGATTCAATGTTGTCCTTGAATATGATGAAAATGAGATGTTAAGGTGGTTTCACGAGGAGGAAGAACAGGAGTGGCTACTTCAGAAAGAGTTTGTAGAGTACGTACTTGTCATTCAAAATATCCTCACCCGCCGCGCACCGGATATGTGGCTTTGATCTATTCACATGGTTCTCTGCTATGTCAGTACTATGCAATCCTTATCGTTTCGTTTATCTTGAAATCAGAAACAATACGAGGGGTAGAGTCTGGGTTTTTTACCCCTCAATTTTTCGATATAATTTTTGGCCGAAAAATCTGAATTGTTATGGCTAAGCTATTGGAAATTTCGGGGCAATGATCCTGTAATCAGCAACTTCCCCTCCTACCGTTCCTATTTAACCAATTACTTTGTTTTTCCGACTAATTCTTCATATATATACACTTTGATTTTTCAACAGAAAGAAAAAAAGCTAGAATCAATTCAAATGATGCAAAATTACAGGCTAGTAAACTTTCCAAGTCAGATATGAAGAGCCTTGATCCTGCACGTGCCTTTTTCTTACTGGTGGGTGAAGTAAGAAGAACCGTGTGAGTTCATGAGAGGGATTAAGTGTTTTGTGCGTGTCTAATATCCCTTTTGGTAATTATAACATCCAAGTCTTGTATAATTCTATTTAATAGAACCAAAAAATTTAGTGTGTGCATTGTATAATCAAATAGATTAGTGATTATATTCAACATCCAAGTCTTGATCAAAATAAAACCAAAAAAGTCCTCACGCGGAAACATTCCATACCATAGAGAGAGCGGACTTGTGGGGATGACTTGTCTTAAATTTACAATCCACCCTTTCTCTCTCAATTCTGAGCAAATTAAATAAATAAAAAAAGGTCCTAACGCGGAAATGGCCCATAGCACAGAGACTTAAGGTTGATTTAAAAGCAGAAAATTGATGAACCGATAAGAGAACATCAGCGAAGGGAAAGTGAGGATTGCAGGTAACTTTATCAGATTTACTTTATACAAAAAAAAAAAAAAACATCAAATTTTTATTTTAACTTTGTCTTGATTTTGATCTTAATGTTGATACGTGCTACTTTAAGTGCCAGGTTCAAAATTTAATTTAACATAATTTGATGTGTTGGATTTCATAAAAGAAAGAAAGAAAAAGGAATATTGCGCTGGAAGTAAGAGGAAGCACTGTAAAAGAAATTATATAGTTAATTAATGTAAGATTGGCCCGACCCATGGGTGCTCTTAATATATGTGGAGAGAAAAATCCTAAAGAACAAGAAGGTCAGGAAAGTCATTGGCAACTTCCCCTAATGCCATCCCTGCCTTTGCCAATGATTCAAATACTCAGAACTCTGTGTATGATATGTAATATATCCGTGTTTAAAAGTTTGTTTAGTTTTCGTTTTAATAATATATTTTTTAAAAAAATATTTTTTATTTTTTCTTTAATATGCTGAAATAAAAATAATTTTTTTAAAAAAATTATTTAAAAAGTTATTTTAATATATTTTTTAATTAAAAATTTTAATGACTATTATATTAATAATTACACAACTCAAATATAAAATCACTAAAAAAAAAATTTGTTTTTTATTTCAGACTCCACTGACCAACTAATAGATTGTTAAGATAAGAGCATGTTTGGTAGTGTGGTAGCGTTTGTTTTTCAACTAGTTTTTCGTGCGCTGAAATACATGCCAATAATTTTTTTTATTTTTTAAAAATTATTTTTGACAACAAACACATCAAAACGATCTAAAAAATACAAACCACACTTAATTTTAATCAAAAAAAATTAAAATCTGATGAAATACCGTTTGGAACGCAATATCAAACGGTGCAGAAGAGCCTCGATGATACTGGTGGGTGAAGTAAGAAGAAGTGAAGAGCCGTGTGAGTTGATGGAAGGGATTGTGTTTGTGTGAGTGTCTCTAATGTCTCTTTTGGTAATTATACTCCACGCGTGATAAATGATTTTAGCAAATAAAAAAAAAAAGAAGAAAGAAAATGGTCCTAACGCGGAAATGACCCAAACCCCAGAGACTTGTGAGGTTGACTTAAAAGCAGAAAATTGATGGACTGATGAGAGAACATCAGCGAAGGGAAAGTGAAGATTGCAGGTACTCTCTCTCTCTCTCTCTCTCTCTCTTATCTCTTTTAGTATTATGTTATATTGTGAAATGTAACTCTGCTGTAACTGAGAATCACTTCGATTAATTCACTATTAGAAACTAATTATTGATGATCTCATCAACCGATTTTGTTGGTTCAGCATAGAGATTTATCATATCTACAAGTATTTTTCTGAAAGGGCATGGAGGAGTTGATTGCTGGGAAATAACTTCAAAATTGTCTCACAGAAAAAGTAAGATAATAATATATGAACACTTCAGCTTATTGGTGTGCTGTCGATCTTGATCTATCGACTTTAATCCTGCAATTCCTTTTTTTTTGTCCAGATCTTTGTAAAGTCTTATCTTTGCTAGACTCGAAATGGCTGCTGGGAAATATCAAGAATCCTACTCTTCTCGGTTTTCTAATTGTAAATATCAAGTGTTCTTGAGTTTTAGAGGTGAAGACACCCGCAAGAACTTTACCGATCACCTCTACTGGGCCCTGGTTCAAGCGGGTTTTCACACATTTAGAGATGATGATGAGATTCGGAGAGGAGAGAATATAGAGTTGGAGCTCCAGAAGGCAATACAAGAATCGAAAATATCGATAATCGTGTTCTCCAAAGACTATGCTCGGTCGAGATGGTGCCTCGATGAACTTGTGAAGATCATGGAACATAAGAGGACTGCCGGCTCCATTGTTTTGCCGGTATTCTACCATGTGAATCCATCTGAAGTCAGAAATCAAACAGGGAGCTTCGCTGCAGCATTTGTGGAACAAGAAAAGCGCTTCAAGGAGGAGATGGAGCGGGTGAATGGGTGGAGGATTGCTTTGAAGGAAGTTGCAGATTTAGCTGGAAAAGATTTAAGAGATGGGTAAGTTGCATCTCTTGATTAAACTACACAAAGCATAAGACTAGAGTGCTGCTCGTGAACTCTTAATTTCTTTCAGTTAAGTATTTAAATGAAGACCGATAAGAAAACATAAAAGAAAAAAAAATTACTTATAATTTCTTTCTTTTTTTTGTTTGTTTTTTTTTTTTCCAAACATGATTTGGTTTTAGTAGGTGGTGATAACGCACCTACAAATTTAACTATCAATCATTGACATGCAACCTGCTTTAATTTCTTAGCTAAATGTTGTCTATTTTTATCCTTTATAGAGAGACTAGCAATTATCATACATCGTACTTTACGTTTTGATGTAGTTACGAGGCACAATTTGTCCAATCTATTGTGGAGAATGTCTCAAAGCATTTGGATCCAAAAATATTTCATGTCCCCCTTCATTTCATTGGAAGAGATCCTCTGGTACAAGATATCAACTCATGGTTGCAAGATGGATCCCATGGTGCTGCCATTGCTTTACTCTATGGAATTGGTGGAGTTGGAAAGACAGCCATAGCTAAGAGTGTTTTTAACCAGAACTTTTATAAATTTGAAGGAAAGAGCTTCCTGTCAAATTTTAGATCAAAGCATATAGTTTGCCTACAGAGGCAACTTCTTTCCGACTTCCTAAAAAAGACTGTTGATGAGATAAATGATGAAGATGAAGGAATTCTGAAGATTAAGGATGCATTATGTTGCAGAAGAACTCTTATTGTTCTAGATGATGTGGACAAAAGGGACCAATTCAATAAAATCATTGGCATGCAAAATTGGCTTTGTAAAGGAAGTAAAATCATTGTTACAACCAGAAATAAAGGTTTGTTTTCAGCTAATGATATTGAGTGGTTCGAGTGCAAAGTCGAACCTTTGGATAACAAAAAATCGCTTGAGCTTTTCAGTTGGAATGCCTTTGGAAGAGCTGACCCTGTTGATGGTTTTGTAGAAGACTCTTGGAAAATAGTACATCATTGTAATGGACTTCCATTAGCTCTTGGAGTTATTGGCTCTTCATTGTCCGGAAAAGGAAGTGAAATATGGGAAAGCGCATTACAACAAATGGAAGTGATTCCAAATTGTGAAGTTCAAAAGGTTCTTCAAATAAGTTACGACTCTCTTAATGATGATTACCAGAAGGGTTTATTCCTTGATATTGCTTGTTTCTTTAATGGAATGGATGATGATGATGCAGTTAAAATACTGGATGGGCTCAATAAAGGTGCAAGATTTGGGATTGACAATCTCATCGATAGATGTCTTGTTGAAATCAACAGTGATCAAAGGTTGTGGATGCATCAACTAGTAAGAGATATGGGTAGGGAAATTGCTCGTCAAGAATCACTCAAATGTAAAAGAATATGGCGTCACGGGGATGCTTTTACAGTTTTGAAAGGAACTACTGTAAGTAGCTCAATTTTTTTTTTTTGTCTGCTTAAATGGTTTGTGGTGCCTCGACATATTCATTCCTTTACTTTCCTTTCTCATGTACTTTTAATATTATTATGCAGGATGCTGAAAATTTGCGTGGCCTTACCATTGATATGCATGCATTAATGGAAGATAATTATGCAGAAGATGTCTGTACCGATTCAATGGTTCTCAGCAGGCTTAACTTCTTTCAACAATGGCTTTCTGATTTTGTCGATGGGAGAAAATTACAAACAGGCCAAACAAGTTTGTTTCCCATCCTCAACGCGAATGCTTTTAGAAAGATGCCAGATGTAAAATTTCTCCAACTAAACTACACTAATTTTCATGGAAGTTTTGAGCACTTTCCCAAGAATTTGATATGGTTATGTTGGCATGGATTGTCTTGGAGATCCATACCAAATCACGTATGCTTGGAGAAGCTTGTAGTTCTTGATCTATCCAGAAGTTGTCTAGTTGATGCCTGGAAAGGCAAACTGGTATGTATAAACTAAATTCATGTATTGTCACAGTTTCTATAGCTATCTCTCTCGTTTTCAATTGATAACAACTAAATTCATGTATTGTCACAGTTTCTTCCAAAATTGAAAGTTCTTGATCTCCGTCACTCTCGTGATCTCATTAGAACCCCTGACTTCTCGGGTCTCCCAACCCTTGAAAAGCTAATACTTGAAGACTGCATCCGTTTGGTTCAAATTCACAATTCTATTGGTGATTTACAAAGACTGTTGATCTTAAATATAAGAAATTGTACAAGTCTTATGGAGCTTCCAGAAGAAATGAGTAGATTGATTTCACTTCAAGAGCTGGTTCTAGATGGTTGCTCAAATCTGGACATCTTGAATATGAAGTTAGAGCATCATCAGGGGCGCAACTTGCTTCAAAGTGATGGAATTGTTGCAAGTGCATTGTACATTACATCTCTTCCATTGAAGCTATTCTTTTCCTATAGGTTTTCAGCGAGGAAAATGTTGAGATTTACCTCGTTTTCACTGCCACGCTCCTTGAAGAGTCTAGATTTAAGTGGAACTCCAATTCGTTTTCTTCCAGAAAGCATCAAGGATCTTGGTATGCTCGATCGCCTATGTTTAAGAAATTGCAAAATGCTTGAGGCACTCCCAGAGCTTCCATCCCATTTGGGTTGGTTAGATGTGTCCTTTTGCTTTTCACTGCAAAGACTTGCAAATCCAAAGCTTTTGACTATAGCAGAAGGTTGTGATCACTTGGTCGATTTCCAAGATATGATAAAGCAACAATTAATCCAAAAGTTTGACTCTCACATGTTCAGAATAATAGAAACGGTTGTTAATGCTCAAATACAGCCATCCGGATTTCAGGTCCTCCCTCGCCCATTTTATTGTCTTTGAAATCTACATTTGAATATTTTTCTTTTGCTCATTTTATAGACATTGTTTTGGTGGTACAGATAATACTTGATGATGACAAACTCTACGTATATGTATTTGATGAAGATGAGATGTTAAGGGGGTTGTATGAGGAGGAAGAAGAGGATAAATGGCTAATTCAGAATGAGTTTGTAGATAACTTTTCATTTAAAATATCCTTACCTCCTGCGCCTCGGATATGCGGCTTTAATCTGTTTGCGAGGTATAGCGTGACATCTGGGTACCGTTACTATAGTTACGTTGATCTTGAAATCATAAACAATACCAGTGGTCGATCCTTGCGTCGTCAAGCCTTTGTCATGGCGTCGTCAAGCACTGAATCCCAATCGCTAAGCCACTTCAAATTAAGGGTCAACGATCCTACATTTGATAATGGTGATGATGTGAGTATTTCAGTGCGTCCACATGATCCATGTATTCAAGTAAGGACGATTGGTATACGATGGTTGCATCAAGAGGAAGGAAAGGATGATGATTTTATCCAATCAAAGGATGAAGTTATCAATGCCCACAACTGTAGCGATGAAGATGATGATGATGCAGCACACGTAGCCAAAGTAGAAATAGCTTCTCGTATTTTTAGAAATTATTATTGTGCTTTCCATGGTAAATACAGTAAATACAGTGCTCGCAATATCGCTTTGTGGTATTTTGCAAAGAAAGGTCTAGAACTTGTATTACTTTTGGCTTCATTACGGAGAGGTTTGTTTTTTTAGACTAAATGAACAAGTATTGAAGATAGTTTTGTATATTCAGGAATCTTTCTCCTTTATGTGTGTAGGGTGAGACTTTTTATTTTAAAAAGTTTGTAAGGGTTTTTATACTTTTTTAATGTTATATGATATTATTTTATTATTAAATTTTATTTATAAGATCTTGTATTTATAATAAAAATATATTAAATATCCCATCTTACATATCAACCCTTTATTGGTCATATATATATATAATGTCTATTTATTTTTCATGTTATTTTTTAATTTTATTTCATCTTTTTATGTAAAAATATAATTAAAATAACACGGTAAAATTGGATTAGTAAGAAATTTTTTATTTCTACAAATACCCCCATTGAGATAAGTTTACTTACATTTAAAAATAAGTTGGTTTGTCTTCAAAATATAGTTAAGAGGATTTTATACTTTGAATATATTTCTTTTTAATTAAAATTTGATGAAAATAAAGACGATTGGTGTACAATGGTTGCATGAAGAGGAAGGAAAGGATGATGATTTTATCCAATCAAAAGATGAAGTTATCAATGCCCACAACAGTAGCGATGATGCACACGCGGCCAAAGTAGAAATAGCTTCTCGTATGTTTAGAAATTATTATTGTGCTTTACATGCTAACCTCCTCAATTATGGCAATTTCTCTTGGAGAGAAGGGAAAGAGAAACTTGCTGGTACTCTCTCTTTCTTATCTCCTGTTTACTTTGGTTCCAGCTGTTGTCTTGTTTTCTTTGTTGATGATCACTTAGATTAAACCACCGTTACTGACTACTTGTTCATCATCTCATCTTATCATGCCACTCAAAAAATTATAAACTAACAAATTCACCTCCGTGGGCTTTGTAAGGATTACAAGATGTGTGCTTTCTAAATAATTAAGGCTTACATAGCCAGATGGGGATCCTTAATGACTTTCCTTTCTTGCTCCATCTGTGCTTCTAAATGTGTGGTAGCAAGTGCGTATAACATATGTACAGATATTTCTCTGAAAGGGTCTGTGGGAGTTGATTGCTGTTATAAAGAAAAAGTATAAAGAGTTAATATGCTTTGGAAACTTATCTTTATTAACTCAATGGACGATGTATATATACAGCCATGAAGAATGAACATGATAAACTCTCCTAACAACCTGATAACAGAGGATCAATTTGAATTTCAAAATACTGGAATCCTAACAGCATTTATATTCCTGAAGACTAGCACAGAATCCTATCTATACATGATTCCTGAAGACCAGCACTGCTATGTTACCCTGAAGACCAGCACTGCTATGTTACGTGTTGCTGGCTGACATCCCTCCTCAAGATGGACGACCTTGAGTAAGTCCAATCTTGTCCTTGAGTAACTCAAACCGATAGCGAGGAAGAGATTTTGTTAGTGCATCTGCAAGTTGATCATCAGAGGATACATGACAAACTCTAAGAACTCCAGACTGAACTCTTTCACGGATAAAATGGAAATCAATGGAGACATGTTTCATCCTTGAATGAAAGACTGGATTTGAACTAAGTTGTGTTGCACCAATATTATCACAATAAATCACAGGCACTTGTTTAATTGAATATTGAAGTTCATTTAATAATGAACATACCCAGCTGATTTCTGAAGCAGTGTCAGCTACTGAACGATATTCCGCCTCCGTTGATGATCTAGCAATGGTTTGTTGTTTCTTGGATGACCATGAGACAGGATTCTGACCAAGGTATAGAATGTAGGCACTAGTGCAGGAGAAGTCATCCTTGTTTCCCCCTCAATCGGCATCTGAAAACGCATGCAAGTGAGCAGGGGATTGCTGATGCAGAAGAAGGCCTACGTTACTGGTGCCTGAAAGATAACGCAGGAGGCGTTTGACAAGTCTCCAATGTTCATCAGTCGGTTTGTGCATGAACTGTGACAATTTGTTCACAGCAAAAGAGACATCTGGTCGGGTGAGGGACAGATATTGGAGACTGCCAACTGTGGCACGATATTCTGAGGGATCAAGGAGCAATTTACCCAGTGCGAGAGCTGGAGGAGGACCCGGTGGCAGTGGAGTAGTTACAGGCCTTGAGTTGCTCATGTTGGTACGATGCAGGAGATCCTGAACATATCTGTGCTGAGAAAGAACCAACCCGCGAGGATGTGATTGGATTTCAACACCAAGGAAATAAGTCAAAGAGCCAAGATCTTTGAGGGAGAATCGCTTGGCTAAATTTTGAACAAGTTGATCGACTGCATGCTCATCATCACCTGTGATGATAATATCATCGACATAAACCAATAAATATAGAAGATGTCCAGGATGTTTAAGAATGAACAGGGACGTATCATTCACTGAATTTGTGAAGCCGCTAGCAATCAGAAAGGAGCGAAGTTCATGGTACCATGCACGTGGTGCTTGCTTTAGACCATAAATAGCTTTTCGCAGTTTGCAGACAAAATTTGGGTGTTCTTTGTCTACAAACGCAGGAGGTTGAACCATGTATACATCCTCCTGCAGGTGTCCCTGCAGAAAAGCGTTGTTGACATCCAACTGTCGCAACTTCCATCCACTACTGACTGCAATGGACAAAACAAGACGCACTGTGGTCGGCTTGACAACCGGACTGAAGGTTTCGGTATAGTCGAGCCCTGGTCGCTGGTGAAAGCCTTTGGCCACCAAGCGTGCTTTATAACGAGAGATACTGCCATTTGAATCTCGCTTGACCCTGAAAATCCATTTACAACCAACTAAGTTAGAGGCACAGTGAGGAGAAACCAAATCCCATGTGTGATTTTGGATGAGAGCATTAAACTCATCCTGCATGGCATGACGCCATTTGACATCTTTTAAAGCTGTGGCAACAGAGGTGGGCTCTTGAAGATCAGATGAGGGAAGATGGGACAGGAAGGTGAGTTTGCTGATAGGTTTATGGATATTGTTTTTGGATCTGGTTGTCATGGGATGAGAAGGAATAATAGGTTGAGCTGGGGGTGGATGTTGGATTATTGAGGACGGTAAGATGGGCAGTATAGTGGAAGGTTGTGTCGTTTGTATGGTGGGAGGGCTGCTGGCTGATGTTGTAATGGAGCTGCTGACAGGGCGTGCGGCAGAAGGTGGAACTGCAGGTGGCGTGAATGAAGAAGATTGAGATGCAGGTGTCACAATAGAAAGAATAGATGGTATTCCTGCATGAAGAGAGGAAGAGGTGGACACATATGGTGATTGTAGCAAATTAGGATATGGAAAGGTGGTCTCATCAAACCGAACATGACGGGAAGAAAAAGTTTTTGAAAACCGGGGATCAAAACAAATGTAGGCACTTTGAGATAAGGAGTATCCAAGAAATACGCATGGTGTGGACCGGATATCAAGTTTATGAGCAGAATATGGACGTAGCCATGGATAGCACAAGCATCCGAAAATTCGCAGTTTAGCATAGTTTGGAGATTTTTTGAAGATAAGTTCAAAAGGAGAAAAATAGTTTAAAGAAGGTGATGGCATCCGATTTATTAAATAAATTGCAGTGGAAAATGCGAAAGACCAAAAATTTTTAGGTAATGAAGCATGAGTTAGAAGTGAAAGACTAGTTTCAACTACGTGTCTGTGTTTTCGTTCAGAGATACCATTATGTTCAGGTGTGTGTGGTGGAGAAGTATGATGAGAAATACCATGTATTTGAAAAAAATCTTTGAGAGCTGTAAATTCACCGCCATTATCGGAATAGAAGGTGACGATTTTATTCTTGAAATAATTTTCAACAATGGCTTTAAAGCGAATGAAAGTAGACTTGACATCAGATTTGCGTTGCAAAGGATAAAACCATGTATACCGTGTAAAATGATCCACAAAGATAATATAATATTTGAAGCCATCAATTGAGTGTATAGGCGCAGTCCATACATCAGAGAAAATTATTTCAAGAGGAGCATGAGATTCTAAAGTGGAAGCTGAGAATGGAAGTTTGTGACTCTTGTTACACTGACAGGCATTGCAGGAAAGCTGTTTGGTCATTGAACTAGCATGTAGATTGTTTTTAGAAAGAATAACATTAAGAATAGGCAATGATGGGTGACCTAAACGAAAATGCCAATTGATGGGTGCAGTTTTTGAAATAGAAAATGCAGTTGGAGAGGGGGACATTGGAATGAACTCCGGCCATTCATAAACGCCACCTTTGCTCTCACCCTGAGCGCGAACCACTCCCGTTAGCAGATCCTTCACAAGAAAACACCAAGGTAAGAATTCAATAGAGATATTATTGGTTACACAAAATTGATAAATGGATAGAAGATTTTTTTTTAATGTCAGGAACACAAAGAATGTTCCTGAGATTAAAAACAGAAGAGCCTGAAAGTAGAGTGGAGGAACCGGTATGGGTAATGTGCAAGCCTGTACCATCTCCTATCATGACATCATCTCCACCAGTATATGGAGTGTGGAGAGACAGATTGTTCAGATCAGCGGTGATATGGTGAGAAGCACCACTATCCAGCAACCATGAAGAAGTGCTGGTTGAATTGGTTACAGGATGGTTTGTTGCAGTGCTGGCTGCAAGATGAACCTGTGGCTGCCAAGAGGTGGTACTGGTGCTACTGTTGGAATGAACTGCTTTTTGGGGTATAAACTTGAATGAGGGGCATCTTTTCGCCGTGTGCCCTTGAAGGCCACAGACCTGGCAATATCCCAGGTAAGGGCGAGGACCAGGTCGTGGGGAATATTGAGGTGCTTGATTGTGTAAGTGTCCTTGTTGTCTAGAAGAATTGTGAGATGGGGCGGTCCATTGCTGTGAGGGAGGAGGAGTGTATCGACCAAAATGGTTCTGTGATCGATATCCAGATCGATTAAATGCTGCATTGGCTGTAGGAGTAAACTGGGAAGAGACTTTTGGTGGTGAATTGAGAGAAGCTTCAAACATGAGTAGTTTTTCATGAAGTTCATCAAAGGTAATGGATGTGTCTCTGGCTTGTACAACACGTACAAGTTCTTTGTATTCATCTCCCAATTCTTCCAAAATTTTGTCTGTGATATCTTCACCATCGATGGGTGCTCCCAACATTGCTAATTCATCTGCTCGGGCTTTAACAGAGTGAATGAAGTCAGAAATGGATAGAGAGCCCTTTGTAAGAGCTTTGAAGGTTGCTTTAACTTGCTTGATGCGGCCTCTGGACGGGGTTGCATATGTTGAAGCTAAGATGTTCCAAGCTTGTTGTGATGTTTTTGCACAAGCAATAAAAGGAATGATTGAGTGGTGAAGAGCACCAATGAGAGCATTTAGGAGAAGTTGATCCTGACGTATCCATGCATGATAGGCAGGATTAAGAGTATTTGAGGTGTCATTGTTGATAAATTGTGGTGGACAGGGATTGGTTCCATCAACAAAACCTTGAAGATCATAACCTATAAAAAGTGTTTGGAATTGCAATTTCCAGGACAAGTAATTGGAGCTAGTGAGCTTGAGGGGAGCCTGTGCCGTGACATTAATGGTCACCAGGTTGGGTAGGCTGCTGTGATATTGGCTAGTGTGGTTGGAATCAGTCATGATGAGTAGAATGGGAAAGAAAAAAAAATTTAAAGACGCTCTGATACCATATAAAGAGTTAATATGCTTTGGAAACTTATCTTTATTAACTCAATGGACGATGTATATATACAGCCATGAAGAATGAACATGATAAACTCTCCTAACAACCTGATAACAGAGGATCAATTTGAATTTCAAAATACTGGAATCCTAACAGCATTTATATTCCTGAAGACTAGCACAGAATCCTATCTATACATGATTCCTGAAGACCAGCACTGCTATGTTACCCTGAAGACCAGCACTGCTATGTTACGTGTTGCTGGCTGACAAAAAAGTAGGATAATGATAGATAAATACTTCAGCTAATTGATGTGCTATCGATCTTGAATTATCGACATTCATCCTGCAACTTTTTTTCTTTGCTAGTCTCGAAATGGCTTCTGGGAAATATCAAGAATCCTCATTTTCACGGTTCTCTAGCTGTAATTATCAAGTGTTCTTGAGTTTTAGAGGTCACTACCAGAAAATCAATAAATACAAACGGAAATACCGAGGGAATATTTCCGTCGGTAAATTTCCGAGGGATTTTACCGACGGAAAGATTCCCTCGGTATATACCGAGGGAATTACCGTGGGAAAAAAAATAAAGCAAAGCAAAAAAAAAAAGATGACGTGTCATTTTTTACCAACGGAATTACCGACGGAAAAATTCCGTTGATAATTCCGTCGGTAAATCCGTCGGGAAATCCGTTGGTAAACTGTGAACAGTGTTCATCATGTCAATTACAAAGGGAATTACCGATGGAATTTTTCCATCGGTATTTTACAGAGAGCTCTAGAACTGTTTATCTTCCAATTGCACTGTTAATTGTTTTACTTTACGGACAAAATCACCGACGGATTGAAAATTCATCGGCGTGTTTTGGCGGTTTTTTGAAAAAATTCAATTAATTTAAAATTTTCATTTAAATATTACAGACGGAATCACCGACGGATTGAAAAATCATCGGTAATTTTTGGCGGTTTCTGAAAACTTTTTACGAAATTGAAAATTTAAATTAAATATTACCGACGGAATAATTAAAAAATATTAATATTCAATTATCCGTCGGTAAATCCGTCGGTAACGCGTCCCAATAAAAAAACTGAATCCGCTTATTTCACAAGAGACAGACTCATTTCTTCTTCTTCTTCTTCTTCTTCTTCTTCTTCTTCTTCTATTTTCTTCTTCTTTCTTCTTTTCTTCTACTACTTCTACTTCTTCTTCTTCACTATATGTAAAAACATCAATATCTATTTCTTTCTCTTCTTTTCTCTCCTCATCTCCTTCTCTTTTCCTCCATGCTCGGGTATGTCTTCTTCTTCCTTCTTCTTCTTTCTTCTTTTATCCTCTTAGTTTTCTTTAATTAATATGCTTCATGAATTTTTTTTTTTCCTTAGCTTCACTTGCAAGTATATTAAGGTAAGATCTTTCTTTTTTCTTATTTTTTCATGATTTTTCACTATATTTGTTTTTTATTTAATTTTAATTGATTTTTTTCTTAATAATTGTATAAATGTTGTTGTGAGTTTTTTTTTTCATATGAGATCAATTTTTAGTTGATTTATTTATAGGATTTTTAAATTTTTTAGCAATTGCAACTTCATTTTTTTCATATGAATTTTTTAGTTGAATTAATTTTTTGTTTTATTTATTTGTTTACAAAATTTGTTTGAGTTGATTTTCTTATTCTTTCTTCCAAGCATTTTGAGTATATATTATACAATGTTGATTTATGTTAATTTAATTATTTTATAATTTTATAAAAATGATTTTTTTTTAAATGTTTTTAAATAATTACCGACGGAAATTTCCGTCGGTAAATCCGTTGGTAAATCCATCGGTAATAAAAAAAAATTTACCGACGCGTCTTGTTCCGCCAGTAAAATCCGTCGGTAATATTATTACCGACGGAATTACCGACGGACAAAAAATTACCGACGAGAGATTCACCGACGAAAATTATCCGTCGGTGATTTAGTCGGTAAATTAATTACCGATGGAATATGTGTCTTACGCCGACAGAAAAATTCCGTCGGTAAAACTGTTAAATCTTGTAGTGGGTGAAGACACCCGCAAAAATATCAATAATCATGTTCTCCAAAACATATGCTTTGGAACGGTGGTGCCTGGATGAACTTGTAATGATCATGGAACGTAAGAGGAATACTGACTGCATAACTTTGCCGGTCTTCTATGATGTGGATCCGTCTGAAGTCAGAAATCAAACAGGGAGCTTTGCTGCAGCATTTGTGGATCATGAAAAGCGCTTCAAGAAGGAGATGGAGCAAGTGAATGGGTGGAGGATTGCTTTGAAGGAAGTTGCAGATTTAGGAGGAATGGTTTTAGGAGATGGGTAAGTTGTATTTCTTGATGAAACTACACATAACATAATACTAGAATGCTGGTTCTGAACTCTTAATTTTTTCAGGTTTGTAGTTAAGCATTTAGACGATAAGTGATAATACCACTACAATTTATTTTTTCCACGGAAGTGTTTAACACTACAAGTCACTGTTTGGGGTTGGGGTTAAATTATATTTTTATTAAATTTTAAATTGTTTTTGTTTTAAATTAAGGGGTTATTTTAGTATTTTTATATTGTTTTGATGTGTTAATATCAAAAATAATTTTTTAAAAAATAAAAAAAATAAATATTATTTTAATATATTTTCTAAAAAAACTACTTTAAAAAAACAATCTCAAAAACTTATCCTAAATACAAAAAATAACTTTTAAAAAAAATAAATCGCGGGGCTTCGTTTGGGAGCTCGATTGTAGAATTGTTGCAAAATATAATAATTAATCGATTAACCCCTCCAATTAATATAATTGGTTTCATAAAAAAATTAATTTGCTCGTTTTGCATAATGCTTGTGCACAAATATTGGCCTCTCATTGTGATGCATGAGTTGACCGGAGAGATATGATGCCATGCAATTTACGCCAAGGAGTTTATTATTATGCCTTTCTGCCGGAAGTGGGTGGTGGTGTTGGTGGTGGTTAGCTATTTGTAAGTTTATGGAATTAAGTCAAATTAGACGGCTGAATCAATCATTGGACGAACCCAGATTAATATCCAATTATAAACTTTTGAATTTACTCCAAGAAATGATAGTTTTTAAATATCAAGAACATAAAATATATATAATTATTAACTTTAATAATTTTAAAAAAATTAATTAAAAATACATATAAACTAGTATACATATTCATAATTATAAAAAAATCAATGTTAAAAATTAATTTTTAATATTTTTTCAATTGTTTTGATAATATTAAAAATGAATTTTTTAAAAAATATTATTTTAATATTTTTTTTTTAAAAAAATAACTTCTTACTACAAACAAACATGTAGTCGTTAGCACATTTGTTTGTACATCTTTTTCGGCTAAAATATATAAATTGAGATTAAAAAAAGACTATGAGGCAGTGTCATCCTACACCTGCTCGAAATGTCCCAAGTCCTTGAAGATAAGATTGAAAATTATTATCTTGAAGACTATTATTAGAAGCCTTGAAAGTTCTTATGTATTTTCCATGGGAAAGGGAGGAGGTATGATATTTAACTATATATTGCCTGTCACAATTGATTTAAAATAAGTATTTTCTGTAGAAATATCTAGTAAGGTAAGGTTTTAAACAGCCAACTGCTAATCACTACCAAAATCATAGTTTTAAGACCCGGCCCGGTGGTCGACCCGGGTTCCGGGTTTTGACCGGGTCACCGGGTCTCGGCCGGGTCGCCGGGTCAAAAAAAAATTTTAATTTTTTTTTTAAAAAATCAAAACGACGTCGTTTTAGCAAAAAAAAAAACAAAAAAAAATAAAAGTCAACGGGTTTGGGGCTAGATGTTGACCGGGTCAACCGGGTCCCGGGTCGACCCACCGGGTCGACCGGGTCTGGCCGGGCCAATTCCCAAACGGGTTTTGGCCTTCACCCGGACCGGTCCCATGCCCGGGTCGGCCGGGTCCCGGGTCGACCCACCGGGCCGGGTCGGGTTTTAAAACTCTGACCAAAATGCTTTTGGCTAGCGCATTCACTGTTCAGTAGAATTTTTTAAGTTTTTTTTCTTTTTCTTTAACAAAGAAGATGTTCAAGCCGTAGATCTTTTTGGGGAACATAGATTCAAATTGAGCTCCAAGTTAATCGTATTAAGTTTTATTATATTGGTGACCTGAGCTACTACACTTGTAAATCCACCTTTTTTATGCAAATATATATATATATATATATATATATATCCAGAGTATGATTATATTTATAAAAAAAAACGATACTCAAATCATTAACTTAACTAGAAATTATAATTGTGCTTTCCATGGTAAACGCAGGGCTCGCAATTTCACTTTTTGGAATTTTGCAAAAGAAGGGTCTAGAACCTGTATTATTTTAGGTTTTCATTAAGTAGAGGTTTGCTTTTTTAGATTTTAACCGTAAAATCAAAAAAACTGGAAAGCTTTTGAAATAGTTTTTTCTTTTTTCTTGAAAAGCTTATCATGAAATAGCATGAGATCTTTTATTTTTTAAGTATTTATAAGGGTTTCATATTCAAAAATGTAATATGATATTATTTTATTAATTTGCATTTATAATAAGACATATTAAATATAAGTTAACCTTCCAATTTTCATGTTATTTTATCTATTTTATTTCATTTTTTTATATAAAAAATAAAATAAAAATAACACATGATAAAATTTAATTAGTAATTTTTTTATCTGACGAGCCCATTTGCTGTTTTCTCTTAAACAACTAAAAAACGCTCGAGTTCTCTTCCAATTTTCTGACGAGCCAAGTCAACGGGAAACCTCACACACGCTTTTGACAACAGAATCCTATTACTATCACTCCATGGAACCTCCATTCTTATAAAAACCCCACTCAATAGCCCTCTTGCCATCAGCACTTGTAATCCCTGATTCCTTAAGCCCACACTTTATAGCCTAAGACACCAAACATTGTGCAGCTTCAATGTCCCTCCACTCCACAGCAATACTCAATGGCTCAAAACGGAACACCACTCGGTAGCCGACCCAGTAGCTGATTCAGAGTCATGATCCTCCACGTGCGGCGTGCCTTTTTCTTATTGGTGGGTGGTGTTGATGCTGGTTTTGGATGCGAGAGGATAGAGATACGACCAGAGCAGGCGCACAGCAAGAGTGGATGAGTTGGATGATGCGGGTGTCTAATGTCCCTTTTGGTAATTATACCTCGCATTCCTATATAATAAAATATTTTATTTATAATATTGTGCCACATAGACTTGAAGAGTTGTCTTAAAATTGTGGAGCAGAACCGCTTAGATTACTGATACAGAACAGCAGCCACAACTGAAGAGAGAAGGGAAGGGAAACTTGCAGGTACTCTCTCTTTCTTATCTCTTGTTTACTTTGGTTCCAATCCAGCTGCTGTCTTGTTTTCTTTGTTGATAATCGCTTAGATTAAACCACTGTTAGTGACTACATGTTCATCATCTCATCATATTATGCCACTCAAAAAATTATAAAACTAACAAAATTCACCCCCGTGGGCTTTGTAAGGATTACAAGATGTGTGCTTTCTAAATAATTAAGGCTTACATAGCCAGATGGGATCCTTAATGACTTTCCTTTCCTGCTCCATCTGTGCTTCTAAATGCGTGGTAGCAAGTGCGGTTAAAATATGTACAGATATTTCTCTGAAAGGGTCTGGGGGAGTGATTGCTGTTATAAAGAAAAAGTAGGATAATGATATATAAATACTTTCAGCTAATTGCTGTTGCTATCGATCTTGAATTATCGACATTCATCCTGCAACTTTTTTTTCTTTGCTAGTCTCGAAATGGCTTCTGGGAAATATCAAGAATCCTGCAATTCCTTTTTTTTTGTCCAGATCTTTGTAAAGTCTTATCTTTGCTAGACTCGAAATGGCTGCTGGGAAATATCAAGAATCCTACTCTTCTCGGTTTTCTAATTGTAAATATCAAGTGTTCTTGAGTTTTAGAGGTGAAGACACCCGTAAGAACTTTACCGATCACCTCTAAACAGCCCTGGTTCAAGCAGGGATTCACACATTTAGAGACGATGATGAAATTGGGAGAGGAGAAAATATAAAGTCAGAGCTCCAGCAGGCAATACAACAATAAAAAATATCGATAATCGTGTTCTCCAAAGCATATGCTTTGTCGCGGTGGTGCCTGGATGAACTTGTAATGATCATGGAACGTAAGAGCAATACTGACTGCATAATTTTGCCGGTCTTCTATGATCCGTCTGAAGTCAGAAATCAAACAAGGAGCTTTGCTGCAGCATTTGTGGATCATGAAAAGCACTTCAAGAAGGAGATGGAGCAAGTGAATGGGTGGAGGATTGCTTTGAAGGAAGTTGCAGATTTAGGAGGAATGGTTTTAGGAGATGGGTAAGTTGTATTTCTTGATGAAACTACACATAACATAATACTAGAATGCTGGTTCTGAACTCTTATTTTTTTTCAGGTTTGTAGTTAAGCATTTAGACGATAATTGATAATACGACTACAATTTAGTGAAACTATAGCACTCCCAACTCAGAGAACATACAAGGAAAATGAAAATAAAAGATAATTGTTTCTCTTTTTTTTCCTTGACTACCTGAAAAAGCAAAGATTTCTACATTATTCCTTTTTTGGTTTTAATATGTGGTGATAACATAGATGCAAAAGTAGCAATCCATCATTGACGCGCATCCTGGTTTGATTTCTTTTTTCCAGGATGCTAAGATTTTGAAACTTTACGGAGAGAATTATACATTACATTTTTCTTTCTGATGCAGGTACGAGGCACAGCTTGTCCAATCTATCGTGGAGAAGGTAGGAGCAACAAAAAGAGTTCTTCTGCAACATAATGCACCCTTGATCTTTATAAATTTGAAGGCAGGAGCTTTCTATCAAATGTTAGAGAAAGGTCAAACGAATCCAATGGTGTAGTTTGTCTGCAGAGGGAACTACAAGACTGCTGATGAGATAAATGATGTCGATGAAGGGATTATAAAGATTAAGGGTGCATTCTGTTGTAGAAGAACTCTTATTGTTCTCGATGATGTAGACAAATGGTACCAATTCAATGCAATTGTTGGCATGCAAAATTGGCTTTTCCAAGGAAGTAAAATCATTGTAAGTAGAAATAAGGCTTCGATTGAAGCTGATGGTGAGTGTGTCAAGTGCAAAGTTGAACCTCTAGATAACAAAAAATCACTTGAGCTTTTCAGTTGGCATGCCTTTGGATGCCCAGTTGAAGATTTTTTAGAGGACTCTTGGAGAATAGTGTCATTGTAATGGACTTCCATTGGCCCTACGAGTTATTGATTCTGAATTTTCAAGCTCAAAAGGTTCTTGCAACAAGTTACGACTCTTTTGATGATGATAATCAGAAGAACTTATTTCTTGATATTGCTTGTTTTTTCAATAGAATGGATTACAATTATGCAGTTAGGATACTAGATGGACTCCGTTTAGGTGCAAGATTTAGAATTGACAATCTCATTAATAGATGTCTAGTAGAAATTGTCAAAATAAAAAAATAATAAAAAGTTATGGATGCATCAACTCATAAGAGATTTGAGAAGGGAAATTGCTCGTCAGGAATCACCCAAATGTCAAAGAATATGGCATCACATGGAAGCCCTTACAGTATTGAAAGATATAGAAACTTATACTGCAATGTTTATGTAATGCAACACACACTTTTCTTATTCATTTGTTGTAACATTTATACAGGTTTGAGAGCTTGAATTTTGAATTCAAATATATGTGTAACTGAAGGATACTGAAAGATATTTACAGTCAAGATTAATAACAATATTTCAAACAAATCCTATAATTATGGAGAGCACAAAATCTGGCATAACTTGTGATAACAACTGCATTTGAATGTGTTGTGATATTAAATTCCTTAATACGCCCCCGCAAGAACGGGTTACCATCGGATAGGCCGATCTTGTTACGTAAGAAATCTGTTCGTTGTCTGGAGAGAGGCTTGGTGAGCAGATCTGCTAGCTGATCAGTGGTATGGACATGTTGAACGTTGAGAATTTTTTTCGCAACCAAATCTCGCACAAAGTGAATATCAATCTGTATGTGTTTCATCCTGAAGTGCTAAACAGGATTAAAACTTAGATGAGTGGCACCCAAATTATCACATAAGAGCAGTGGAGGTTGTGATAGACAAAACTTCAGTTCCTGGAGCAGAGATAGTAGCCACACACTCTCAGCAGCAGCTGTTGCCAAGGCCCTATATTCAGCTTCAGTTGATGATCTTGCAATGGCACGCTGCTTTTTAGAACTCCAGGAAATTGGTGTGGTGCCAAGGAATAACAAATAGGCAGAAGTAGATTTCCTGTCATCCAAATTACCTGCCCAATCAGCATCCGAGAAACAAGTTAACAAGCTGCTGGATGTTTTGCTAATAGTAATTCCATGGAAGATTGTGTTCTTCAAATATCGCAACAGCCTCTTTGTTGCTGTCTAGTGAATCTGCGTTGGATGATGCATGAACTGGGAGAGTTTATTAACAGCAAAGCTAATATCAGGTCTGGTAAGAGACAAATATTGTAAGGCACCAATAACTTGACAGTATTTGGTGGAGTCAACAGAGGAAGAACCATCATTCAATTGTAAAGGGACAGATGTTGAGAGTGGCGTGTTGACATCTCTAGCACCATCCATATTTGTCCTGGCAAGTAAGTCTCGGACATACTTGTGTTGAGTTAGAAACAAGCCGGCTGTAGTAGGAATAACCTCAACACCAAGAAAAAAATGCAGTAACCCTAAGTCTTTGATAGAAAATTTCTGGCCAAGATGATCAATAAGACTTGCAACAAAGACTGAATTATTGCCTGTGATAATCAGATCGTCAACATACATTAGGCAATAAGCAAGTGTGGAACCATTATGAAACACAAACAGAGATGAATCTGATTTAGAATTAAGAAAGCCAAACTCGGTCAAGGCATGCTTAAGGGCAGAGAAACAAGCACGGGGTGCCTGTTTTAAGCCATAAATGGCTTTAGTTAGGCAACAAACATAATCAGGAGAGTCCGGATTTCTGAAGCCAGGGGGCTGCTGCATGGATACTGTTTCGGTAAGATTTCCATGAAGAAATGCATTATTAACATCTAATTGCCTCAAGGACCACCCCTGCATCACAACAAGAGTCAAGATAATGCGTATGGTGACCGGCTTAACAACAGGACTAAATGTTTCCTTGTAATCGAGTCTGGGTCACTGGTTGAACCCTTTGGCCACTAATCTGGCGTTGAACCGATCAACAGACCCATCAGTATGTTGTTTCACCTGAAACACCCATTTACAACCCACAATATTACAACCAGAAGGAGGGGGTACCAATTGCCAAGTATTATGACGTATCAAAGCAGTTAATTCGGTGGACATGGCCTCACGCCATCTAGAATCGGCTAGGGCAGCAGTAACACTTGAGGGTTCCAACGAAGATGGAAGGGGATGTTTGGTAACAAGGAAAGATTTTTTAGGTTTATAAATATCATTCATAGACCTAGTAGTCATTCTATGAACACGTACCGTATCAGATGCAGGGATAGTAGAAGCAGGTAATTCAAGTGAAGCAGTGGAATCTAAAGGCAGTGGAGAAGATGGAGTACTTACCTGGAGAGGAGACGGGGTAGAGAGCGACCCCTGCTCAGACAATGTCAAGACTTCAGTACCCACATCCAGAGAAGTGCTGGGACGAGGTGGTTCAAAGAATAGCTTTGGTAAGGTGATAAGCACAGACGAATTTTGCCCAGCTGATGAAGAAGAATGAACACAGGGATGACTGGTCTGTTGAAAAGGAAATGTTGTTTCATGAAAGATGACATGTCGGGAAGTAATTAGTTTGTTGGTAGAAGGCTCTAGGCACATATATGCATTTTGAGATAAGTTGTAACCCATGAATGTGCACGATTTGGATTTCGGCTCAAGTTTATGTTTATTATATGGTCGGGTTAATGGATAACATAGGCAGCCAAAGTGTTTAAGCTTGAGATAATTGGGTTTTTGATTGAATAATTTTTCAAACGGGGACTTAATATCCAAGGTGGCAGTGGGCATGCGATTGATAAGGTAGGCAGCAGTTTGAAATGCATAAGGCCAATAAGAGAGAGGCATGTGAGCATCAGTGAGCAAGGTAAGACCAGTTTCAACTAGTGACGATGTCGCCTTTCAGACATTACCATTTTGTTGGGGGTGTGGGGAGCAGTAGTATAGTGACTAATTCCCATGAACTGAGAGATAAGTTTTGAGACCAATATATTCCCCACCATTATCAGAATAAAGACTTTTTATTTTTGTGTTGAAACGATTTTCCACAAGATTACGAAATTGGGGAAAAATGGTTTTGAACATTTGATTTGTGAGTCATGGATAAAAGCCATATATATTTGGTTATAATGGTCAACAAAAATAACATAATATTTAAATCCATTAATTCCAAGATCATGAGATGGACCCCAAACATCCGTGTAAATCAGCTCAAGTGGAGTAGTGCTAGTAAGACCATGAGTATTAAAAAGTTTGACGATGAGCTTTGTTTGAGAACATGAAGTACACAAAGGAAATGGCCATTTTTATTGATGGGTAAGGAAAAAGCGTGAATGAGATGATTAACCAATTTGGATGATGGATGACCAAGACGTTTGTGCCATTCATCGAAAGTGGTACGTTCATGAACATAGGCAGTAATATTTTTCTTGATAGAGGGTAGGTGCTCCGGAAATGGGTACACTCCATCTTCATATTCGCCTTTGAGTAGAATCGCCCCCGTGATCTGATCCTTCACCAAAAAATAAGTAGGGTGAAATTCAATGGAAACATTGTTATGCTTTGTAAAATGATGAACAAAGATAAGATTTTTATGGATGGTTGGAACACAAAGAGTGTCACGTAAATGAAAGACATGATTGGACGTTGTAAGAGACAATGACCCAGTATGAGAGACAGACAAACCTGATTCATCCTCAATTACCACTTCATCAGTACCGTCATATTCAGAATTAATCGTCAGATTGGAGAGATCAGTAGTCATATTATGAGATGTTGCTGAGTCCACTAGCCATTTATGATTTTTGCGTTGAGAAGAAGCTGCACAATTGGCTGAGAAATCAGAATTAGACATTTTTGGGCATTGTTTCGCTGTATGCCCCAATTGATCACACCATTGACATTTTGGTTTAAACCTCCTTTGACCCGAATTAAATGACCCATTTTGGTGAGCACCATTTTGGCCACGTGGAGGTGGAGAAGCAGCCGGGGGACGCCATCTGGACTGTCTAGAATTAAAAGAGGATTGTGGACGCCAACGATTAGAGTAATTTGCAGTTGGAACAAACAAAGTTGCAGATTGTTGCTCCAGCCGCCGAAGGTAACTTTCATGACTTACAAGAAGATCATGAATTTCTTCGAATTTCAGAGACGTTTCACGGGCACGAATGGGAGCAGCTATTTCTCTAAACTCAATACCCAATCCATTTAGAATGTATAGAGTTAAATCATCGTCTGAAACAGGATGATCGATGATTGCTAATTCATCAGCAATTACTTTAATTCCTTGAAGGAATTCAGAAACTGAACGAGACCCACGATTGCTCAAGGTCAGGTCTTCTTTGAGCTACATTACACGTGTTCTTGATTTTCCTGCATATAAACGGGTAAGTGTTGTCCAAGCCTCACAAGATGTTTTGCAGGCAGAGAGAAGAGGGGTGATGGTGGTAGAGGTGGAGGCAAGGATGGCATGTAGGATGAGCTTGTCTTGGCGAATCCAGTGGGAATTTGCCGCTTTGGATGCAGTAAGATTTAGTGCATCAATGGCAAGGCACTTGTGTGTACCCGTTACAAACTTAATGAGATCGTAGCCAATGAGCAAGGCTTCAAATTGAGCTCGCCACTGTGGAAAAGTAGAGGGGATGAGTTTTTCATTGATGGTTGTGGCAGCATTGATTGTGATGATGGGTGAGTGTGTGGAGTCGGTGGTGGATGTAGTGATGGTTGCCATTTGCAGGAAGCAGAAGAAGAAGAGTAGCAGGAGGATGAATACTCGTTAGAGATTTTTAGGCTCTGATACCATATAGAAACTTATACTGCAATGTTTATGTAATGCAACACACACTTTTCTTATTCATTTGTTGTAACATTTATACAGGTTTGAGAGCTTGAATTTTGAATTCAAATATATGTGTAACTGAAGGATACTGAAGGATATTTACAGTCAAGATTAATAACAATATTTCAAACGAATCCTATAATTATGGAGAGCACAAAATCTGGCATAACTTGTGATAACAACTGCATTTGAATGTGCTGTGATATGATTTAATCAGATTCCTTAATAAAAGAAACAAGTGTAAGTATCCAAATGTTTTGTTTACAACTAAATGTAATTGTTTTTGCATACTCTTCCAAATTTGAAAATTCTTGATCTGCGATGGCTTGCATGACCTCATCAGAACCCCAAACTTCTCAAGATCCCCAGGCCTGGAAAAGATAATACTTGAAAATTGCATCCATTTAGTCCTGAATCTATTGGTGATTTACATTGTCTCGTGATCTTAAATATGAAGAATTGCAAATGTCTTGTGGAACTTCCAAAAGAAATGAGTAGATTGAATTCACTTGAAGAGCTTGTTTTGTGTGGTTGCTCAAAACTTGAGAGCTTGAATATAGATTTAGAGCATCGTCAGGGACGCAGGTTGCATTAAAGTGATAGAATTGTTGCAAGCACATCTTACATTACATCTCTTCCATTGAAACTATTCTTTCTCTCCAGGGTTTCAAAAATGAAAAATTCCAGATTTACCTTGTTTACATTGCCATACTCTTTGACGACACTAAATTTTAGTAGAACTCCAATTTATTTTCTTCCACCAAGCATTAAGGACATTGGTACACTCAATTACCTTTCATTAGCGGAATGCAAAATGCTTCAAACACTCTTAGAGCTTCCATCCAATTTGGTTGGGTTAGACGTGTCTATTGTTAATCGCTGCAAAGAATTGCAAATCTGATCCCTTTTACCAGAGCTCGTGATTGTGATCAATTAGTTCACATCCAAGATTTGATTAAGCTAGAATTAATCCAAAAGGTTGACTCACACTTGTTGAGAATAATGGAAATGGTCAGCGTTCAAATGTAGACGTGGAGATTTCAGGTCCTCCCTCGCCCAATTTGATTTGTGACTCAGTGTCCTTAGACCACCCTTAGCCAAGTGTAAAAATAACACCACCCTCACAAACCAAATCATATTTTTCCTCATCGAAGTGGTTAAGAAGGCCATCATCAGATTGTCCGTGCATCGAATCTTTCCCGATGTCTTCTTCATGCACTTTCAATTCCAAATCAATCGAATAGGAACGTTGCTCTTCATTAACTTGATGTGTCTGTGACAATCCACCAGTAGATGTTTATTCATGGTTTGAAGTGAGATCTTAATATGAATTGGGTATTCTAACTGCTGACCAGACATGTCTACTAGAAGAAGAGATAGGACTCCCTGATCAATGGGAGCATCTGCAACATGCATGCTGTAGAAGTACTCAAGTACATGTAGTTGCCAATTGTATCCAATGCTCCTGCAACTTCTTATGTTCCTTTTTCACAAATTCTTTATATGGCTGTACATGCAAATTATCAAGGTTATTGGTGATAATAACACATTACACTCTGGAAATAATCACGGCAGCAATCAACGAGAAAATCACTCCAAGCATCAAGGATTAATCCATGGAAATCAAGACGTTATGAGGAGCTGATTATTTGTATATATAGAATCTTAAATAGCTTTCCTTGTAGAGCTGATACTGTTATTATTATCAGATTATATTTGATACTGTCATTATTATTAGGTTGTAATAATTTTCTATATAATACAACATTCTACACCATAAGCATTTGCTGTGGTTTCCATTATCATCTCTAAAAACTTTTCATGGTATCAGAGCCTCTATAGGATTAATCTCCACTTGATCTTATGGCCTCAGAAAATTCTTCCATACTCTCCTTCAATACCATGGTTCATATGATAACAGTGAAGTTATCATCAACAAACTTTCTTCTTTGGCGCAGTCAGGTAGTTCCCCTGCTGCAATGTCAAAAATACTATGGCTATATTGATGGCTCAACTCTTATGCCTTCCGCTACCACTGATTCCACAGCCTACAATCTTTAGAAACAAAATGATCAGCTAGTCATGAGTCTTCTTCTTTCTTCTCTCACAGAAGAAGCACTTTCTATTACTCTTGGATTTACAACATCAAGAGACATCTGGAATGCTCTTGAGACTGCCTTTAGTCATAAATCTAAGGCTCGTGAACTTCAAATAAAAGATGAGCTTCATCTTATGAAGCGTGGCTCCCGCAGTATCTCTGAGTACTCTAGAGTATTCAAGGCTCATTGTGATCAATTATCAGCAATGGGATGTCCAGTTGAAGACACTGACAAAGTGCACTGGTATTTGCGTGGTCTAGGCCACGAGTTCTCAAGTTTCTCCACCACTCAACTCTCTTTAACTCCCATTCCAAGGTTCAAAGATATTGTTCCTAAAGCAGAAAGCTTTGATCTTTTCTCCAAATCTATTGATTATACTGCAGGTGGTCCCTCTACTTATATAGTTCATTCCTCTGCATCTTCCAACCGATATGCAAGGTCATATAATAATCAGAACAGGTATAAAGGAAGTCACTCAAAGGGAGGAAATCGTGGGAAGCAACAGTATAGGAGGCCTCCTCGATGTCAAATATGTCGTGAAGAGGGTCATTATGCCACAAACTGCAAAATTAGATACACAAAATCTGATGCAAATATTGCTGAAGCACTTGCAACCTGCACTATTAGTAATGACATAGCAGATTGGTATACTGATACAGGAGCATCTGCACATATGACTCCTGATGTGTCTCAGCTTGATAAAATGGAACCTTACACTGGTACGGATAGAGTTATTGTTGGTAATGGATCTTCCCTACCCGTTACACACATGGGTTCCTGTTCTCCTACTCCAACTCTTCAATTAAAAGATGTCCTTGTTGTGCCAAACTTAACCAAAATTTTGCTTTCTGTCAGTAAATTAACCAATGATTTTCCTTTTGCTGTTCTTTTTACTGACAATAAATTCATCATACAGAATCTTCAAACTCAAAAGGTGGTGGCAAGCGGTGATCGTGTAGATGGACTTTATGTACTGAAGCGTAGACACCATGTTTTCTCTGCTGTCATCAACAAGCACAATTTATGCAATTCCTTTGACATTTGGCATGCCCGTTTAGGCCATGTATCCTCTCAAATAATTTCAATGCTTAATAAGAAAGGTTTTTTTATCTCTTACCTCCATACTGCCAAATTCATCCTTGTGTGTTAGTTGCCAAAAAGCTAAAAGCCATAAACTATCTTTTCCCTTAAGTGATAGTCGTTCTCCAACAATTTTAGGATTAATACATTGTGACTTATGGGGACCAGCACCAATACACTCAATCTCTGGCTATCGATATTATGTTATTTTTATCGATGACAAGTCTCGCTTCACTTGGTTTTATCCATTAAAGAACAAAACTGATTTTTATCACACCTTCATCAAGTTTCAAACACTTGTTGAAAATCAATTCTCAGCAAAGATAAAAACATTCCAAAGTGATGGGGGAGGAGAATTCACAAGTAACATTTTTCAGTCTCACTTAGACAAATGTGGTATTCACCATCAACGTTCTTGTCCCTATACACCCTCTCAAAATGGTAGAGCCGAGAGAAAACATCGACATATCACTAAGACAGGCCTTACAATGCTCTTTCATGCAAATCTTCCTCTTAATCTTTGGGTTGAAGCCTTCAGTACAACAGTTTTTACAATTAATCGCTTGCCCACACCTATCTTGAATGGAGTTTCTCCATTTGAAATTATGTATGGTAAGTCCCCTACCTATGAATTATTTCGTATTTTTGGCTGCTTATGTTTTCCATACTTAAGAGATTATACTAAACATAAATTTGAACCCAGAAGCCTTCCATGTATTTTTCTTGGTTACAATTCATCTTATAAAGGATTTCGATGCTTAGATCCCCAATCACGTCGAGTCTTTATCACTCGACATGCTCGGTTTGATGAAACAGTCTTTCCATCATCTTCATCTCATATGCAGCCTTCCCCTGCACTGTCAGATTATATCTCTTTTCATGATCCCAGTTCCTCAACTTCTCCTTTGTCTAACACTTATTCTTCTGCAGGTTCTCAGTCCTTACCATCAATTACTCCATCTATACCATGTAAATCATGTGCTTTGGAGCTGCCTCAGAGTCCACCAATTTTACTACCACTTGTGTCTCCTATAATAGCTGAGAGAGTTTCAGAATTACCTGTTGTGACTACTTCCAGAATTGAGCCCAATTCAGATATTCCTATTGCACCGGCTCAACATTCTTCTTCAAATCTGAACTCTCATCCTATGATAACTCGTGGAAAAGCTGGTATCTCCAAATCCAAACATTATAATTATGTTTGTCAAATTCCTGCCTCTCCTTTATTATCATCGCTATTAGTTATGAAGGAACCAAAAGGATTCAAAAGTGCTGCTAAATCACCCGAATGGCTAGCTGCCATGGATGATGAAATTCGTGCTCTCACTCATAACCAAACATGGGAACTGGTTCCCAGACCACCTGCTACCAATGTGGTTGGATCCAAATGGATTTTTCGGATTAAATATCATTTTGATGGCTCTATTGACAGGTTCAAAGCACACCTAGTTGCTCAAGGCTATACTCAACTCTATGGACTTGATTTTCATGACACATTCAGTCCGGTTGTTCGAGCTTCTACAGTCCGCATTGTCCTCTCTATTGCAGTAACTCGTGGTTGGAACATACGCCAACTTGACGTTAAAAATGCATTCCTTCATGGTCTTCTTCAGGAAGAGGTTTTTATGGAACAGCCACTCGGTTATATTGACACTTCTCATCCACACCATGTTTGTCGCCTAAAAAAAGCCATCTATGGTTTGAAACAAGCACCGAGAGCTTGGTTTCATCGCTTTAGAAATTTCTTACTCACAATTGGTTTCATTTGCAGCAAAGCCGATTACAGCTTATTTGTTCATTCATCAGATAATGGTATTATTTATTTGCTGTTATACGTAGATGATATTGTTATAACTGGAAGCAATGTATCTCTCATTAATACTTTCATTCACAAGCTCCAGCAAGAGTTTTCTATGAAGGACCTTGGCGATCTACATTATTTTTTGGGTTTAGAAGTTACTCAATCTCCACAGGGCCTGTTCCTAAGTCAGGTCAAGTATGCAAGAGATATTCTCATCAGGGCTGAACTTCAGGATTCGAAGCCAATATCAACACCGATGATTGTTTCTCATCACTTAACTTCTGATGGACCTCTATTTCATTCACCAACAATCTATCGATCTCTTGTTGGTTCGCTGCAATATCTCACCATCACCAGACCGGATATTACACATGCAGTGAATTCAGTAAGCCAATTCATGCATGCACCACGAGAATCACATTTTCAGGCCGTCAAACGAATTCTCAGATATGTTAAAGGCACTCTTCATTTCGGTCTCAGCATCAGTTCATCCAGTCATCTCAATATCTCAGCCTTTTCAGATGCTGATTGGGCTGATTGTCCAGAAACCAGTCACTCAACATCAGGGTATGCAATTTTTATGGGGGATAATTTGATTTCATGGACCTCTAAAAAGCAGACCACGGTTTCTAGATCTTCAGCAGAATCAGAATATCGAGCATTGGCACTCACTGCAGCTGAGGTTAAATGGTTGCTAAACATTCTTCATGATTTACGTATTCAACTACCAGCACAACCAACTTTACTTTGTGACAACACCAGTGCTATCTTCATGACTAGAAATCCAGTAGCTCAACGAAGATCTAGACACATAGATATTGATGTTCATTTTGTTAGAGAATTAGTCTGCAATGGTATATTGACAATTAAACATGTGCCATCCACTTTGCAAATAGCAGACATTTTCACCAAAAGTCCATCCAAATCTCTGTTTCTACTGTTTCGATCCAAGCTTCGCGGGTTCCCAACTACGCTTAACTTGAGGGGGGATGTTGGTGATAATAACACATTACACTCTGGAAATAATCACGGCAGCAATCAACGAGAAAATCACTCCAAGCATCAAGGATTAATCCATGGAAATCAAGACGTTATGAGGAGCTGATTAGTTGTATATATAGAATCTTAAATAGCTTTCCTTGTAGAGCTGATACTGTTATTATTATCAGATTGTATTCGATACTGTCATTATTATTAGGTTGTAATAATTTTCTATATAATGCAACATTCTACACCATAAGCATTTGTTGTGGTTTCCATTATCATCTCTAAAAACTTTTCAAAGGTCACCTAACGCACAGTTAAGAGGTTTAGATTGAATTTTTTTTTACTGCGATTGCTTCAGGCTCTTAGCAAGTTGGTGCTGCTTCTTGCTTATCTTCAAGTATGACATATATTTGGCACCGTCGCTATGGTGGATATTGTGCTTGGGTAGCTTGTCCCCTTTTCCAGGTCTATCTGAAGCAACCACTGGCTTTCATGGTGCCTTTATCACAAATCCTCTTTTGAAACTCTCCACCCTTTGTTCCAGGAGAGTTCTCATTATCACTGCTAGATGCTTTCTCCTCTGCAACCAAGGAACAAGGATCCTGGAAAGGAAGTTTTGTAGAGCATGATTGTGCATCAAAAGTATCATTAAGTCTTTTATTTTACATATGTATTTATTGTTTTTATTTGGGTTTTTATAATAAGTGATGTGCTTTTTAGTAATGAAGTTTCTTTTAATGTTTCGATAGGTTTTTGGAGCTTAAATGAATTATTTCAGAAAATCCAACGTCAGAATTCGGAACAAAGAATTGAAGAGAAATTTAGTTGAATATTGAAGCAAATCTTGGTTCAAATAAGTGCTCTAAATTTGCCCCAAAAATCAATTCTATTCCAATTCTAGAAAAGAATATCATATGATCTATTTCAAGCCCAAACTTGCCTTATGTTGTGTGCAAACTTCAACCATCAAACACTCAAGGTTTCAATGTCAATCTTAGCCCAAATAATATGTACATTTGTATACTTATTTGATGCTCAAATTCAGCCCCAAATCAGCCTCCAAATCAGCCCAAGCACAATCCATGATCCTACATGTCCACACAACAAATAACATTTGATTTATTTTGGGTAATTCATTGATCCAAGAGGGCAAGCACATGGATGGAAAGCTGGAGGGAACATTGTGACATTATTTTGGGTCAAAAAGAAGAAAGAGACAGCTCATAAAGGAGGAAGAAATACGTGCACCAAAGTGTTCTCCAAGCTGGCCTGATTTGATTTTCCAGAACACCTTTCGGTGTTTTGCCCATAACTTTTGACTCAGATATCCAAATTATCTGTTCTTTAATGATCTGGAAAGCTAATATAATTACCTATAAATATGTCTCTAATAGACATCTCCAGAAGAGGCTTCTAAGAGGGTCTAATTGCTGTCCAAAGTTAGAGTCAGATTTGTGTCCGAATTTTTACTGAAATTCTGTTGTGTTCTTTGTAGATTTCGGTTCTTTAGTTTGTAAAACTTATTATTTCAGTTTGATTCAAGTTATTTCATGTTTATCAAAGTGTTCTTATATATAATCATGGTTGGCTAATCTCTTTCTTGGATCCAAATCAAGGATGATGGTGATTGAGGTGAGTTCTTTAAGATATGAATGAATCTTAATGTTTATCTTCTCATTTTCTTCATGAATGTTTTATTATTGCAAAGAAATTTTAGAAATCATTTAGGTAATGTTATAATCTTGAATTTTTATGCACAAACCTTAGTTTTGGTATAGAGATTGCTTGATTCAATGTTTTACTTAATTTGAAAGTACTTGTTCATTCTTAAGCAATAATTAATCTTCATTCTTTTAAACTTCATTGTAATATCTTCCGATCTAATATCACCATCGTTGATATTAGGTTGAGTTATCTTATATATGTTGAAGAAATCATCAATACATCACCATTAAAATTGATTTGGACCAAGACTTACTTTTTTTTGTCTTTTAAAATCTATTTACACTTTTTCATCTTTGAAAACAAATCCATCAATTATTTTCAACCAAGTTATTATTAATTTAATTTCTCTTGAGTTTTTTTTTTGTTACCTAGCTTAATTTCCAGATCTAGCTCTCTGTGGATATGACCTCGATCTTACCGAGTTAATTGCTACATCGC
This sequence comes from Populus alba, assembly GCF_005239225.2. NCBI lineage: Eukaryota > Viridiplantae > Streptophyta > Magnoliopsida > Malpighiales > Salicaceae > Populus > Populus alba. The sequence goes on along the minus strand of NC_133294.1, from coordinate 3,798,577 downwards.
ACACTCGTGCACTTGCGAGTTAAAACAAGTCGATCATAAAAAACGGTCAAGCAGAGCATATGGAGAAGGTAAAGAAGTGAAAATTGCCTCTGGGCTCCAAAGCACCATGATGAGTGCGTAACGATGGCCTTCTTGACATTGAATTGTGGAAAGATTCTATTTGAATTAGAATCCGAGGTTTGAGTATACTGAAAGGAAGTGGGTTTATCTCTTGCACGATGGCCTCCAAGTTATCTCCTGCAAGTGAGAAAACTTTTCCCAACAATCGTTCACTTTCTCCATATGCAACAGGCATGTCTTTTCCGTATTGACCCGAAACAAATTCTCAGTGATTTTCTTTCTCCATTGGGAATCAATCAAATCCACAAGCTATGAAACTTTCCTCATCCTGAAGCGAGTAATTCATGTGTATAAAAGGGTTTCCAATGCCCCTTACAGCATGACAAATAAGAAACATGGCTAACGCAACAAACAAAATTGCTCATGTAGATCGATCACTCAATATTTTTTTGCTAAGATCTGAACAGGGGAACAAGCCTGGTGGACCTTCAAAAAGCACAACCGGGTCGGGTTAACATAAATAATATGGACAGAATCAATTAATGGGCTTCACATGTCTAGCCTACCAAACACACCATCGAATGAATATTGAATATGAATCCCAGTGGGGCTTTGTGGCCACGTGATTAGCTTAAACTAGATTATTTACCTGAACTGTATTACTAGCAGGGCAAAGTTTTTTTCAATGTAAAAAAAGATGTTGAGTTGATGATAGTGTTTTTTTTTTTTTAAATAAAAATAATTAAAGACTTAGTTTGTTAACTTGCCTTAGTTCAATAAATATAATTAAAAAAAAATAGACATCAACAATAAACAAATCGAACTAAAAAAATTTCATAATGATCAACTAAAATAAAAAACGTTTGCCAATATTACAGAAATATATCCTCCTAGTATTTGATAATGAAGCAAAAAATCAAATGAGAATGTGACACCCTTATAAAAAAAAAATATAAATCTCAATTCTAAGCAATCAAATGTTAAAGGACAAAAAAAAAAAATCAAATTAAAAAAGAACAAAAAAAATGACTTGAGTCCACCCAAGTCAACTTAATCCTAATATTACGATAACCTTGTAAAAAAAAAAAAAAAACAAAGCTCAAATCTCAAATATTGCAATGTTGAAGGGCAAAACCAAGAAAAACAATCAAATCTAAAAAAACAATGGAAAAACAAAAGGACATGTGTTAACCCACTCTTAACCCACTAAATTACGACTCAAGACATGAGATTGAAATAACAAAAAAAAAAATTATGAAATTCATTTTCTAACTAACCCAATGTTGAAAAATGATTTATACATTACTCTTTAACTCAGTGAACATTGAAGAAAAATAAAAATAAAAGAAAATTTTTTTCTTCTCATTTTCCGATATTTTCGTTCTTAGTTTCTTTAAAAAATCAATGATTTCTACATTATTCCATTTTCGGTTTCAATCATTGACGCACAACCTGGTTTAATTTCTTTTTTCCAAGATACTAAGATTTTGAAACTTTATAGAGAGACTTGCTAATTATCATATATTGCATTTTCTTTTTGATGCAGGCATGAGGCACACCTTGTCCAATCTATTGTCGACAAGGTCTCAAAGAAATTGGATCATAAAATATTTCATATCCCCCTTTATTTCATTGGAAGAGATCCTCTAGTAAAACATATCAACTTATGGTTGGAAGAATATGGCTCCCACAGTTCTGCCTTTGATATACTCTATGGGATTGGTGGAGTAGGGAAGACAACCATAGCAAATAGTGTTTATAACCAGCAGTTTCATAAGTTTGAAGGTAGGATCTTTCCATCAAATGTCAGAGAATAGTCAAAAGAATCCAATGGTGTAGTTTGCCTACAGAGACAACTTCTTTCAGATATCCTAAACAATGCTGATGACATACATGATGTTGATGGAGGGATTATATTAAGGATGCGTGATGTTGCAGAAGAAATCTTATTGTTCTTGATGATGTGGACAAATGGGACCACTTCAATGCAATTGTTGGCACGCGAAATTGGCTTCGCCAAGGAATTGTAAATCATTGTAAGAACTAGAAATAAGGCTTTGATTGTGGCTGATGATGAGTGTGTCAAGTGCAAAGATGAACCTCTAGATAACAAAAAATCACATAATCTTTTGAGTTGGCATGCCTGTGGACAAGCTTACCCAGTTGAAGATTTTATGGAGGAATCTTGGAGAATAGTACATCATTGTAATGGACTTCCAGTAGCCCTTTGTGCTATTGGTTCTTCAATTTTTAGTAAAAGCAGAAAAGTATGGGAAAGCGCATTACATGAAATGGAAGTGATTCCAAATTGTCAAGTTCAAAAGGTTCTTGCAAAAAGTTAGAACTCTCCTGATGATGATTATCAGAAGAACTTATTCCTTGATATTGCTTATTTCTTCAATGGAATGGATGAGAATTATGCAGTTAGGACACAGAAGAAATTGTATTTCTTATTATCAACCCTCTTCAAACGCATCCCCATCGTGACCCTGCTTTATCAGAATCATCGCAGAGAACTTTTCAGTGATAGGAAGTCGAATATGTAATCCATCCTCCCGAGTATAAACCTTCCTCCCGATATCTAACCATCCAAAATTCTTCAGTGATAGGAAGTCGAATATGTAGTACCAGATTGAAGAAACCAACTGATGTTTCTCAGCCTCAGAGTTCAAGACAGGACTCTGAGTTAAACACTCTGCATTTCCAACTTGAGAAACTCTCTCTCTCTTTCTTGGCATAAGTTTGTCTTCTAAAGACACCAGCAGAAATGTTGTCCAGCAGGGCAACCCAAGGAGTAGAATCAGAGAAACAGATACCAGCAACTTCCCCTCCTACCATCCCTTCCAATGCCAATGATTCAAAGACTCAAACTTTGCTGTCTTATTAAAATGATTCGTTCTCTGCAATAAGTAAAAAATTTACATGTCTGCGATTAATAATTGGAAGTGTTGGAAGAAAAATCAATGTAATAAGCAAAACTAAAAAAAAAAAAAAAATTGAGAAAAACTTTCACACTCACTCTCATCTGATAAGATTATTTTTGTCAGGTCTCGATATGAATTGAAGATTTCATCACTCGTAAATAATTAAGATGATCATCAACAAAAGGCAGTCCATGTTCAAACATATTCAAAACCAAATATACAGGATTTGTTGCTGTTAACTGGGTTTTAGTAACAAGCAATTAGACTCCAAAAATTTGAAACGTCGATCCAACTCGTGGCAAAGTCAATCACTCGATCAGTATTTTAAAACAAAGGCGTTCCCTCGTATGGAAAGCAAGTCTTGACTCTTGAGAGATCTAACAAAGGGAAATGGAAGCTATTAACTGAAATCTAACAAATGGGAATAAATGCTTTCGTCTTTGACAATCAAAGGAAGATTCCTCTCCCACCAAAAAAACAATCTCACGCTCAAAGACTTGTGTTTCTATGAAGAGTTTCTTCAAGTTCATATCCATGAAGAGTTAAAATCTCAAAAAAAAAAAAAAAATTTCCTTCTTTCTTTCTGGAAGCCATACGATTTATATGTTACACATATATAGAACTATCACATCTATACGATTTGGTCCATCTAATTGAATACCAGTTGTCGATTGAGGTCCCAAATTAACCGTCCAAATCAAGCCAATGCATGTAAACCAAGTGGAAAAAAAGCTAGTTTGGGTCAACATTGAAGTGCAGGTGGTATGGCCATAATGGCCAGCCCCCCACCATACTTGGCAATAATTACCATGAAATTGCTTTGCATTTTGGCTTCTCTCTATCCATACGTGGAAGATGACATTTCATTTAGATTTGAAGATTCCTAGCCTTTTGGACTAACACATTAGCTCGCTCACTATTTGTACCTTTATAATATAACCAAGCAAAGCTAATGTCTAACTTTTAGTTCATTATATTGGAAGCCTCTAATCCAGTGGGAAAATGGTTGGCTTGATTTTAAGGGCATGCTATCTTGAATTTCAAGCATCTTTAAGATGAATATACTCTCTAAAATGAATATATTCCTTTGAAGGTGAATTTGAGGGACCCATCTTTATGTACGCTTACAATACTTTAGAATAGTGTCTTTTCTATATTGCTCGCGCAAGTGAATTGATGGGATGTTTCATTCTCTATGACTAAAATAATAATTAAGAAAAATAGTACACAAATGATTTGTAAAATGATGAATCGAATTCATCAATAATAAAAAAAAAAAACTGATGTATTATTATACATATAATTAAAAGGTACGGGAAATCATTGTTTCCGCACATTTAATATTAGATTACAAAATAATCCATGATGCATTTCTTTCTTTTTTATTTTTACTTGTTTTTTTTTAGCAACTTTTCATTTTTTTTCCAACTTTCCCTTCTTTTTTGTTTTTCCAACTTTCCTCTTTTTCCTTTTTTTTCATTTAAATTTTTTTTTCTAAAATTACCTTTATTGATTTTACTTTTCAAATATTGAGTTGATTAAAAATTTTATTTTGTATTTTTTAAAAAATACTATGAATTGCTACGGTATTTTTCAACATAATTTTTCTATTTTATTTTTTTTATTTTTTAAAATTATATTTGTCTATTTTTTATATACATAAAACTAAAGGGTGTGGGGAAATCACTATTCCCCACACCCAATGCATTGAAAATTACAATAATAATCTACAGTATATTTCTTTTTCTTTTTTCACTTTTTCATTTTTTTTGCACCTTTTCATTTTTTTTCAAACTTTTCCTTTGTTTTCATTTTTTTCATTTATTTTTTTTTTTTTTTTCAAGATTATCTTTGTTGATTTTACTTTTTAAATATTGAACTAGTTAAAAATTTTGCTTTATAATTTTTTTCCTTTAAAATACTGTGGATTGTTATGGTGTTTTCCCATATAATTTTTATATTTTATTTTTTATTTTTCAAAATTATATTTGTTGATTTTTTTTTATATATGAGCTGATTAAGAATTAAGTTTTGTAATTTTTTTTTAAAACATTGTTGATTACTACAATATTTATTCGAATGGTTTTTTTATGATTTTCTTTGAAATTATCTTTTTTTTTTTTTTAATATTGAGTTGGTTAAAAATTACATTTACAATATGTGAGGAAAACACTGTAACTTTCCTCGCAAATTATTATGGATTACTACAGTGTTTTTACCCACGAGGTTTTTTTTCTGTTTTGTTATGTTTTTTCCTAAAATTATCTTTATTAATTTTATTTTTTAAATATTAAGTTGGTTAATAATTGCAATTACTATACATAAAACTAAAGGGTGTGGGGAAATCACTGTTCCCCCACACCCAATACACTGTGGATTACAATAGTAATAGTAATCACAATGCATTCCTCTCTCTCTCTTTTAACTTTTTCTTTTTTTCTTCTTTTGCACTTTTTTCCCAACTTTCCCTTTTTCCTTTTTTTTTGTTTAATTTTTCCTTTTTTTTTCCAAAATTACTTTCTTTTTTTCTCTTTCCAACTTTCCTCTTTTTCCTTTTTTTTTTCATTTATTATTATTTTTTTAAAATTATCTTTGTTGATTTTACTTTTTAAATATTGAGTTAGTTAAAAATTTCGCTTTGTAATTTTTTTCCTTTAAAATACTGTGGATTGCTACGGTGTTTTTTCACATAATTTTTCTATTTTATTTTTTTATTTTTCAAAATTATATTTGTCAAATTTTTTTATTTTTATATTGAGCTGATTGAGAATTTAGTTTTGTAATTTTTTTTCTTTAAAACATTATTGATTGTCATAATGTTTCTTCGCATAGTTTTTTTTGTTTTTTATAATTTTCTTCTAAATTATTTTTTTGAATGGACAGCAATTGATTTCAAGTGGCTTCACAGTCTCTTCCAAAATTTAAAATTCTTGATCCCCGTTGCTCATTTTATAAGTTCTGCTTTATTTCAACTCTACATTTTTGTTCTTGTATGTCTAGAAAATTTTTCCTTTGCTCATTATATAAATTTTGCTTTGATGGAACAGATAGAACTTTAGGGCAACAGATTCAATGTTGTCCTTGAATATGATGAAAATGAGATTTTAAGGTGGTTTCACGAGGAAGAACAGGAGTGGCTACTTTAGAAAGAGTTCGTAGAGTACGTACTTGTCATTCAAAATATCCTCACCCGCCGCGCACCGGATTTGTGGCTTTGATCTATTCACATGGTTCTCTGCTATGTCAGTATGCAATCCTTATCGTCTTGTTTATCTTGAAATCAGAAACAATACGAAGGGTAGAGTCTGGGTTTTTTACCCCTCAATTTTTCGATATAATTTTTGGCTGAAAAATCTGAATTGTTATGGCTAAGCTATTGGAAATTTGGGGGCAATGATCCTGCATTTGATAATGGTGATGAATTCAGTTTTTCAATGTTTACAGATGATCCAGTTGTTGTGCGAATGTTGCATGAAGAGGAAGGATCTGATGATAATAGCAGCTCATCAAACATTGAAGTTAACACAATGATAATGTACCTGTATCAAAAGCAGAAATAGCTTCTCTTATTATTAGAAATTTTTATTGTAGTGACTGTTGTGATTATTGATAATCCATCATCCCAAGGATAAACCTTCCTCCCGAGATCTAACCATCCAAAATTCTTCAGAATGTCTTTCCCCAGTTTTGCATACTTCTTGTGAAGTTGTTGTACACTCAGCCTTAGAGTTCAAGACAGGACTCTGAGTTAAACACTCTGCATTTCCAACATGAGAAACTCTCTCTCTCTTTCTTGGCATAAGTTTGTCTTCTAAAGACACCAGCAGAAATGTTGTCCAGCAGGGCAACCCAACGAGTAGGATCAGAGAAACAGATAAAATGTAATCAGCAACTTCCCCTCCTACCATCCCTATTTAACCAATTGCTTTGTTTTTCTGACTAATTCTTCATATATATACACTTGACTTTCAACAGAAAGAAAAAGCTAGAATCAATTCAAATGATGCAAAATTACAGGCTAGTAAACTTTCCACGTCAGATATGAAGAGCCTTGATCCTGCACGTGCCTTTTTCTTACTGGTGGGTGAAGTAAGAAGAACCGTGTGAGTTGATGAGAGGGATTATGTGTTGTGTGTGTGTCTAATGTCCCTTTTGGTAATTATAACAAGAATTACAGGCCCTAGTAAACGTGTGATAAAAATTTCTGCTTGATGTTTTCTCTCTATTTAAGTCAAGAATGGACAGAGCAATAAAGAGATCTGCATCCATTGCTTCTTTGCATTATGTTTGATGGTGTGGTATCCTAACTACTGTTTTGCAAACCCTAAGTACAGAATTCCTACTGCAAAACCTGAAATTGACCTTCTGCTGATTTATTAGGACTCGTATGCATGCTATACATCTATTGATATACCTAGGGTTTGTGCTATATAACATTGAAATTACAATTCCTCTGTCAATCTTTCTAACATGTATCCACTTGAGGTTTCTGTGGGTGCATAATAGAGCCTCGAATTTTCTGTTCTGCAATGCTAGCTAGAGCCTTCCTTCGATTCAAGGTGCTTTTCGGTGTATTCTGCCAGAGGTGAGAGGTTGAAACATGTAGAGATGAAATGCTTAGAACCTTGAATTTTCTGCTCTACAATGCTAGCTAGAGCCTTCCTTCAATTCATGGAGCTTGTTGATGTATTCTGCCAGAGGGGGAAGACTGAAACATGTAGAGATGATATGCTTAGAACCTTGAATTTTCTGCTATACAATGCCAGCTAGAGCCTTCTTTCAATTCATGGAGCTTTTTGGTGTATTCTGCCAGAGGTGGAAGACTTCCTTGTTCTCCATCTTTACTTGCTTGTCCTTGAATTATCTATCGATTATGCTGCGAATGCAAAGACATGTAAACAATACGATGTGAGAGGACATGAGATGTTTAGTTGGTTACCTTTGATGCCCATGATCGTTCTGCCTGTTGACACACATCTCTAACATCTCTTCCAGATAGATGAATACAACAAGAGCAAATATGACTGCAAAGGAAAATGAAAGAAAAAAAATGAAGCAACTTAACATAGTACAGAAGGAATGCTCTCATCGCATGGACCAAAATCTTTCCAAATTGATTGCAGCCCAACCTCAAAACCACATTTATGAGAATTTTTACATGAACACAGAACAATTCGATTGCTTACTCCTCTGTTGCTCTAGCAAATTCCTCTAATTCCGATTTTGTTAGGTGCTAAGCATTCTGGGCAGCTATTTCCAGGCGATTTGCCGATCAGGTGCACCAAAGGTAACCATTGAATCAAACACGACTAAGAACGCACATAAAACATGAGTTAGAATGCACTCCAATTGGCCCAGGCAATGATCAACATGATACAGAGATCTTTGCACTGATTTACAGTCCTCTCTCAATAGTGGCTTTCTGAGTTTTTCTTGGGAGAACAAGTGCAAATTGACCAAACAAGTTTGTTTCTTGTCCTCAGCACGGATGCGTTTAGAAAGATGCAAAATGTAAAATTTGTCCAGCTAAATTACACAAGTTCTACGGAAGTTATGAGCACTTTCCCAATAGTGATGTGTACCTGTATCAAAAGCAGAAATAGCTTCTCTTAAGTCTGATTGGTATTGCGGTAGCTGTTGTGATTGTGGTTTGAAAAAAATTGTTTTATAAAAAATACTTTGAAAGAGTTTGAAAAGATTGAAAAGAAGAAGTGAAGAACAGAATGCAGATTTTGATTTGAACAGTGGAAGTTTTTCACTGTTTTATTGAACTGAAAATATCGTTGATTGCATTATGTTTCAGCAATCTTTACACGTTTAAATAGACTTGAAACAAACTGAAATTGCTGGTTTGTAGCACTACAATGTGCCACGTTCAGCTGACCACTAACATGATTGTACCATGTTTAGCTAACAATATAACTGACTCCTAAAGACCAGTTCACGTCCTGAAGACCAGCTCTAGCAGAATTAAAATAACAAAGACAGACAATACTAAAATAAAGGCAGCAACTTAAGGCATAACTCCAACACTCCTCCTTGCATTAAGGGCTGCATACTCCTATCAGCCTTGTGAGAAATTCGAACCTGTTAGCAGGAAGTGCTTTGGTAAACAAATCAGCCATTTGATCTTCAGTCCTGCAATAAAGTAGCTTAACATCTCCATTCTTCTGCACCTCTCGGATAAAATATAATTTGATGTTGAAATGTTTGGTTTTCCCATGAAACACAGGATTGTTAGAGATTGCTATAGCTGCTTGATTGTCAACTGAGATTTCAGTTGCTTCTTCCTCTTCCATATGTAAATCACGCAGTAACTTTTGAAGCCATAAAGCTTGGTTAACTGCAGCTGTGGCAGCAATGAACTCTGCCTCTGCAGTTGATTGTGCAACAATGCTTTGCTTCTTAGATGACCATGAAAATATTGCTGAGCCTAGATTGAAACAAAAACCAGAAGTGCTTTTCATGTCATCAATGAATCCACCCCAATCACTGTCAGAAAAGCCATGCAATTTCAGTGTTCTACATTGCATAAATTTAACACCAAAACTGCATGTTCCTTTGATGTAATGCAGGATACGTTTGGCTGCCCTCATATGTAGCTCACTTGGGCAATGCATAAACCTTGATAGAAGGTTTGTTGCATAAAGAATGTCAGGTCGGGTTGCTGTCAAATACAGCAAGCAACTAATCAAGCTTCTGTACTTTTCTTCATCTACCCTGGCAGTCCCATCCTCTTTGCTGAATTTATCCTTCTGATTCATTGGAGTAGCAGTTGGTTTGCAATTCTCCATTTGGAATTTCTTCAAAATCTCCTTCGCATATTTTTCTTGACCAATGAAGATCACTCCTCTGCTTTGTTTAATCTCCATGCCAAGAAAAAAACTCATGAGTCCAAGGTCACTCATTTCAAAAGCTTGCATCATGTCTTGCTTAAACCTTTCAATTTGCTGCAAATTACTTCCAGTTACAAGTAAATCATCAACATAGAGGGACACAATAAGAACATCATCATCAATTTTCTTCACATAGAGGGTTGATTCAGAAAGACTTTTCTGAAATCCAAACCCTGTCAAGTAGTCATCAATTCGGCCATACCAGGCCCTTGGTGCCTGTTTTAATCCATAAAGTGCCTTCTTCAGCATGTACACCTTGTCTTCTTCTCCTTGAACAACAAATCCAGCAGGTTGTTCAACATAAATTTCTTCTTGTAAATTGCCATTGAGGAAGGCTGATTTTACGTCCATCTAGAACACTTTCCAGTCTTTGTGTGCAGCAACAACAAGCAACAATCTGATGGTGTCCATCCTTGCTACTGGAGCGAATGTGTCTGAATAATCCACCCCATACACTTGAGCATACCCCTTGACAACCAGCCTTGCCTTGAATTTGTTGATGGAGCTGTCAGCATTCAGTTTGGTCCTGAAAATCCACTTGACGCCAATAATGTTCTTGTCTGCAGGTCGATCAACAAGTTCCCACGTATGATTTTTTTCAATCATGTGTATTTCCTCCTTCATTGCTTCCTGCCATGCTGGATTCATCTGCGCATCTTCATAATTTTCTGGTTCACAAACAGCCACATTGCTCCTTTGATAGATTTCTTCAAGTGATCTGGTGCCTCGTACTGGTGAGTCATCAATTGATTCATCAATTGATTCATGTTGCAGGGGAGTAATAATTTGATCATCAAGCACCGTGATCTCTTGTGTTTCATCCCAGTTCCATTTGACGTCTTCAGGTAACTGCACATCCCGTGTAATTGTAATCTTCTGGGTTTGAGGGAGGTATACTTTGTAGGCTTTAGAAATTGTGCTATAGCCAACAAAGATACCTTGCATTGCTTTCTTGTCCAGCTTGTCCCTCTTAATCTGTGGAATGTGAACAAAACATGTACTGCCAAAAACCTTAAGAAAACTAAGTGAGGGTTTGTAATTATACCACACTTCAAAAGGAGTTTTTTTTTGTCAAAAGCTTTGTTGGGAGACGATTTTGCAGAAATACTGCTGTGTTAGCAGCTTCTGCCCAAAAAACTTTAGGCAAGTTCTTCTCATGTAGCATGCATCTAGCCATCTCCATTATGTATCGATTTCTTCTCTCACTAACCCCATTCTGCTCTAGAGTGTAAGGGGTTGTGAGTTGATGCTCAATGCCAGCTTCTTCACAATAAAGATTGAATTCTGTTGATGTGTATTCTCTGCCATTGTCTGAATGAATTGCTTGAATTCTGCAGTTGCTTTGATTCTCCACATTCTTCTTGAATCTCCAGAAAATTCCAGCCACCTCTGATTTGAATTTCATGAAATAAATCCAGCACATTCGAGAGAAATCGTCAATAAACAACAGGTAATATTTACTGCCATTTAATGATGGTGTGCTTAGAGGACCAGCCACATCGGTATGAATCAGCTGCAGCTTTTGGGATGATCTCCAAGTTGATCTCGGAAATGATTTTCTATTCTGCTTACCAAACTGACAAGCATGACAGTTCAATGTAATTTCAGTAAATGAAGGTATACCTCTGACAGCCTCAGAATTCTTCATGGTAAGCATCCTTTGTTGATGGCAGTGCCCCAACCTTTTATGCCATAACTCAGTATAATTGAGTTTTGTTGGAAAAGCATTATGCTCCTCCTCAAATGGCAGAAACGAGAAACTTTTGCTCTTCATTCTGACTTGTAGAATTTTACACCCAGCAGCATAAAAAATACAGCAATGTTGATTTTCAAAAATCACTTTCATTCCTTTCTCAATTAATTGCCCCACACTCAACAAATTCTGATCTATATTAGGCACATAAAGAGCATCTGCAATTGTTTTTGTACCTGAATTTTTTGTGATGGCAATTGTTCCCTTTCCCTTGGCTTCAATGCATTCACCATTTCCAATTCTGACTTTTGCAGCTTCTGTAGGCTGCAAATTTCGAAAAAGACTTTTATCAAAAGTCATGTGGTTGGTGCAACCACTATCAATTAGCCAATGGTCTAAGGTGGTTTGAACCGAGAAGCATGCAGCCACAAACATCTGATCCTCATCATCTTGGTTCGCGACTTGAGCATCTTCTTCTTGTTTTTGATTTTTGAATCTGCAGATTATTGCCTCATGTCCTAGCTGATTGCACTTTCTGCACCTTGCATCAGGCCTCTTCCAGCATTTGAATGGTGAGTGACCACTTTTGTTGCAGTGTTGACAAGGTGGAAAATTCCTTTTAATAAATTTTCCTTTGTTGTAACCTTGATTTGGTTTAATGCTGCCTGAAGCTGCGTTCTTCCTGAAGAACTTCTTCTTGTCATAGTCTGCAAATTTTGCTTGCAAAGCACCTTCAATTGCATGATCCTGCCTCATAAGCCTTCTCTGCTCCTGAGCTTGTAAGGCATTTAGCAACTCTGTCAATGTAATTTTTGACATGTCTTTAGTATTCTCCAATGTTGTAATTGAAGCTTCATACTTTTCTGGTACTGTGACCAGAAGTTTTTCAACAATTCTGGAATCTGCAAATGATGTTCCCAGCAGCCTGACTCTGTTAGCAATCCCCATCAATTTGTCTGAGTACTCTTTTATAGTCTCAGAATCCTTCATCCTTTGCAGCTCAAATTCACGTATCAAGTTTAAGCTTTGCATTCCACGAATTCTTTCATCTCCTGCGTATTCCTTCTTCAAGTAATCCCAAACATCCTTTGCTGATTGAAGTGACATGATCCTGGTGAAAAATGGTTTGTGGAAACAGCAGCAAACAGACATGCCTTCGCCTTCGATTTCTTGGTCTTTCTCTCCTTATGACTTTTGATCTGAGTCATAGTTGGATTATTAGGTAGTGGTGGCACCTCATAATCTTCTTCAATAGCTTCCCACAAATCTAAGGCTTCTAGGTGAGTTTCCATTCTTACTGCCCATAGTTGAAAATTCTCTCCATTGAAGATTGGAGGAGAAATATGGGTGAAACTTGATTCAGAATCCATCACAGGCCCTTCAAGAAAATTGCTCTGATACCAATTGAAAGAGTTTGAAAAGATTGAAAAGAAGAAGTGAAGAACAGAATGCAGATTTTGATTTGAACAGTGGAAGTTTTTTCACTGTTTTATTGAACTGAAAATATCGTTGATTGCATTATGTTTCAGCAATCTTTACACGTTTAAATAGACTTGAAACAAACTGAAATTGCTGGTTTGTAGCACTACAATGTGCCACGTTCAGCTGACCACTAACATGATTGTACCATGTTTAGCTAACAATATAACTGACTCCTAAAGACCAGTTCACGTCCTGAAGACCAGCTCTAGCAGAATTAAAATAACAAAGACAAACAACACTAAAATAAAGGCAGCAACTTAAGGCATAACTCCAACATACTTTTAGTTGAGATTGGTTTGAAAAAATGGATGTTTAGTTAAAACTGTGGTTGAAATTGAGGTTGAAGAAAAAATAGTTTAATGTGTTTAGTTAATAATGCTTTTGAAATTGAGGTTATAAAATAATTTTAAAAAATATATATTAATATTGATGGTTTTAAATTTAAATATGGTAGAATTAACTACTCCTATTACATTATAAAATAAATAATACTTTATATAAAATATTTTTTATTATTCCATTAAATTATTTATAATTCCAATGTATACAAAATTCAGCCTATAAGAACTACAGTTTTTATAATTTTGTGAGCATGTAATAAAATTAGATAAAACATTATCAGGTATAAAATTAAATGAATTTAATTTATTTTATACTAGTTTTTCAGGAAAAAAAATTATTGCTCACATCACAATGTAAGTAAATTTAATTCACTCTAAACTAGTTTTTTTTAAAAAAAAATTATTAAAAAAAAACTGTTAAAAATTTTTTTTTTTAAAAAAAGAGTCACATGAACAGTGCAAGTGAATTGCACTGTTCACGTGAACAGTGCAATTCACTGGTGAACATTGTTGAAACTCGTAAAAAAGCAGTATCTTGCTGCTTTTAAAAAATCGTGTTCCAACCGCATGTAAATGGTGGGACCCAAGTGTTTTAATTGTTTGACGATTTGTAACCAAACAGTATTGTCATGCGTTTTTGAAGAAACACGAACGCAAACGCATAGCCAAACGAGCTCTTCTAAGCAAATTAAAGAGAAAAAAAAAGGTCTTAACGCGGAAATGGCCCATACCACAGAGACCTTCAAGGTTGATTTAAAAGCAGAAAATTGATGAACTGATAAGAGAACATCAGCGAAGGGAAAGTGAGGATTGCAGGTAACTTTATCAGATTTACTTTATACAAAGGAAAAATATCAAATTTACTTTACCTTTATCTTGATTTTGATCTTAATGTTTGGTAAGTGCTACTTTAAGTGCCAGGTTCAAAATTTAATTTAACATAATTTGATGTGTTGGATTTCGCAAAAGAAAGAAAGAGAAAGGAATATTGCGCTGGAAGTAAGAGAAAGCACTGTAAAAGAAATTATACACATTAATTATATATAGTTAATTAATGTAAGATTGGCCCGACCCATGGGTGCTCTTAATATATGTGGGAAGAAAAATCCTAAAGAACAAGAAGGTCAGGAAAGTCATGGGGAAGAAATCTACACAAAGATGTAACATGCAACTTCCCCTCCACGCGTGATAAATGATTTGAGCAAATAAAAAAAAAAGAATAAAAAAAGAAAATGGTCCTAACGCGGAAATGACTTGTGAGGTTGACTTAAAAGCAGAAAATTGATGGACTGATAAGACAACATCAGCGAAGAGAACATCAGCGAAGGGAAAGTGAAGATTGCAGGTACTCTCTTTCTTATCTCTTTTAGTATAATGTTATATTGTGGAATGTAACTTAAATTAATTCACTGTTAGAAACTAATTAGTGATGATCTCATCAACCGATTTTCTTGGTTCAGCATAGAGATTTATCATATCTACAAATATTTTTCTGAAAGGGCATGGAGGAGTTGATTGCTGGGAAATAACTTGAAAATTGTCTTACAGAAAAAGTAAGATAATAATAAATGAACACTTCAGCTTATTGGTGTGCTGTGTCGATCTTGAACTATCGACTTTAATCCTGCAATTCCTTCTTTTTTGTCCAGATCTTTGTAAAGTCTTATCTTTGCTAGACTCGAAATGGCTGCTGAGAAATATCAAGAATCCTACTCTTCTCGGTTTTCTAATTGTAAATATCAAGTGTTCTTGAGTTTTAGAGGTGAAGACACCCGCAAGAACTTTACCGATCACCTCTACTGGGCCCTGGTTCAAGCAGGGTTTCACACATTTAGAGATGATGAAGAGATTCGGAGAGGAGAGAATATAGAGTTGGAGCTCCAGAAGGCAATACAAGAATCGAAAATATCGATAATCGTGTTCTCGAAAGACTATGCTCGGTCGAGATGGTGCCTCGATGAACTTGTGAAGATCATGGAACATAAGAGGACTGCCGCCTCCATAGTTTTGCCGGTATTCTACCATGTGAATCCATCTGAAGTCAGAAATCAAACAGGGAGCTTCGCTGCAGCATTTGTGGAACAAGAAAAGCGCTTCAAGGAGGAGATAGAGCGGGTGAAGGGGTGGAGGATTGCTTTGAAGGAAGTTGCAGATTTAGCTGGAAAGGATTTAAGAGATGGGTAAGTTGCATCTCTTGATTAAAATACACAAAGCATAAGACTAGAGTGCTGGTCGTGAACTCTTAATTTCTTTCAGTTAAGTATTTAAATGAAGACCGATAAGAAAACATAAAAGAAAAAAAAAAATACCTATAATTTCTTTCTTCTTTTGTTTGTTTGTTTATTTTTTTTTTCCAAACATGATTTGGTGATAACGCACCTACAAATTTAACTATCAATCATTGACATGCAACCTGCTTTAATTTCTTAGCTAAATGTTGTCTATTTTTATCCTTTATAGAGAGACTAGCAATTATCGTACATTGTACTTTACGTTTTGATGTAGTTACGAGGCACAGTTTGTCCAATCTATTGTGGAGAATGTCTCAAAGAATTTGGATCCAAAAATATTTCATGTCCCCCTTCATTTCATTGGAAGAGATGCTATGGTACAATATATCAACTCATGGTTGCAAGATGGATCCCATGGTGCTGCCATTGCTTTACTCTATGGAATTGGTGGAGTGGGAAAGACAGCCATAGCTAAGAGTGTTTTTAACCAGAACTTTAATAAATTTGAAGGAAAGAGCTTCCTGTCAAATTTTAGATCAAAACATATAGTTTGCCTGCAGAGGCAACTTCTTTCCGACATCCTAAAAAAGACTGTTGATGAGATAAATGATGAAGATGAAGGAATTTTGAAGATTAAGGATGCATTACGTTGCAGAAGAACTCTTATTGTTCTAGATGATGTGGACAAAAGGGACCAATTCAATAAAATCATTGGCATGCAAAATTGGCTTTGTAAAGGAAGTAAAATCATTGTAACAACCAGAAATAAGGGTCTGTTTTCAGCTAATGATATTGAGTGGTTCGAGTGCAAAGTCGAACCTTTGGATAACAAAAAAATCGCTTGAGCTTTTCAGTTGGAATGCCTTTGGGAGAGCTTACCCTGTTGATGGTTTTGTAGAAGACTCTTGGAGAATAGTACATCATTGTAATGGACTTCCATTAGCTCTTGGAGTTCTTGGCTCTTCATTGTCCGGAAAAGGAAGAGAAATATGGGAAAGCGCATTACAACAAATGGAAATGATTCCTAATTTTGAAGTTCAAAAGGTTCTTCGAATAAGTTACGACTATCTTGATGGTGATTATCCGAAGAACTTATTCCTTGATATCGCATGTTTCTTCAATGGAATGGATGTGGATGATGTAGTTAGGATACTGGATGGGCTCGATAAAGGTGCAAGATTTGGGATTGACAATCTCATCGATAGATGTCTTGTTGAAATCAACAGTGATCAAAGGTTGTGGATGCATCAACTAGTAAGAGATATGGGTAGGGAAATTGCTCGTCAAGAATCACCCAAATGTCAAAGAATATGGCATCATGGGGATGCTTTTACAGTTTTGCAAGGAACTACTGTAAGTAGCTGAATTTTTTTTAAATGTCTACTTAAATGGTTTGTGGTGCCTTGACATATTCATTCATCAACTTTCCTTTTTCATGTACTTTTAATATTATTACGCAGGATGCTGAAAAATTGCGTGGTCTTACCATTGATATGCATGCATTAATGGAATATCATTATGCAGAAGTTGTCTGTACTGATTCAATGGTTTGTCACAAGCGCCGCAGGCTTAACTTCTTTCAACAATGGCTTTCCAATTTTTCTGATGGGGGAAAATTACAAACTAGCCAAACAAGTTTGTTTCCCATCCTTAGCACGGATGCTTTTAGAAAGATGACAGATGTAAAATTTCTCCAGCTAAACTGCACTAATTTTCATGGAAGTTTTGAGCACTTTCCCAAGAATTTGATATGGTTAAGTTGGCATGGATTGTCTTTGAGCTCCATACCAAATCACATATGCTTGGAGAAGCTGGTGGTTCTTGATCTATCCAGAAGCTGTCTAATTGATGCTTGGAAGGGCAAACCAGTATGTATCAAGTCTCTCTATGGCTCTCTCTCTCGTTTTCAATTGATAACAACTAAATTCATGTATTTTCACAGTTTCTTTCCAAAATTAAAAATTCTTGATCTCCGTCACTCTCGTGATCTCATTAGAACCCCAGACTTCTCGGTCTCCCAGCCCTTGAAAAGCTAATACTTGAAGACTGCATCCGTTTGGTTCAAGTTCACGGATCTATTGGTGATTTACAAAGATTGTTGATCTTAAATCTAAGAAATTGTACAAGTCTTATGGAGCTTCCAGAAGAAATGAGTAGATTGAATTCACTTCAAGAGCTGGATTTAGATGGTTGCTCAAATCTTAACAGCCTGAATATGGAGCTAGAGCATCATCAGGGACGCAATTTGCTTCAAAGTGATGGAATTGTTGCAAGTACATCATTCATTTCATCTCTTCCATTGAAGCTATTCTTTCCCTCTAGGTTTTCAATGAGGAAAATGTTGAGATTTACCTTGTTTTCACTGCCACGCTTCTTGGAGAGTCTAGATTTAAGTGGAACTCCAATTCGTTTTCTTCCGGAAAGCATCAAGGATCTTGGTCTACTCAGACACCTATATTTAAGAAATTGCAAAATGCTTCAGGCACTCCCAAGGCTTCCATCCCATTTGGATTCGTTAGATGTGTCCTTTTGCTATTCACTGCCAAAACTTGCAAATCCAAACAATTGGACTGAAGTAGATGGTTGTGATTACTTACTCGAGTTCCAAGATCGGATAAAGCAAGAATTAATCCAAAAGTTTGACTCTCACATGTTCAGAATAATGGAAACAGTTAGTGCTCAAATACAGACATCGAGATTTCAGGTCCTCCCTCACCCATTTTTATTGTTTTGGAAATCTACATTTGAATACTTTTTCTTTTGCTTATTTTGTAAACATTGTTTTGGTGGTACAGATAGCATTTCTGGATGGCATATTCAACGTTGTCGCATCTGTATTTGATAAAGATGAGATGTTAAGGGGGTTTCATGAGGAGGAGGAAAGGGATAAATGGCTAATTCAGAATGAGTTTTAGATACCTTTTCATTCAAAATATCTTCACCTCCTCCTGCACACCGGATATGTGGCTTTAATCTGTTCACAAGTTGTGTGATGTCAGCATACCATGGCTATTGTTATGTTTATATTGAAATCAGAAACAATACCAGTGGTCGATCCTTGCTTTGTAAAGCCTTTGTCTTCCCTATGAGATACAAGCGTGATGTTCGTGAAATCCAAATGCTAAGCCACAGGAAATTAGGGGGCGATGATCCTACATTTGATAATGGTGATGACGTGAGTATTTCAGTGCGTCCACATGGTCCAGCTATCCAAATAAGGACCGTTGGTGTACAATGGTTGCATGAAGAGGAAGGAAAGGATGAAGTTATCACTGCCCCCAACAGTAGCGATGATGATGATGGTGATGCAGCACACGTAGCCAAAGTAGAAATAGCTTCTCATATACTTAGAAATTATAATTGTGCTTTCCTTGGTAAACACAGGGCTGGCAATTTCACTTTTTGGAATTTTGCAAAGAAGGGTCTAGAACTTGTATTCTTTTAGGCTTCATTAAGTAGAGGTTTGCTTTTTTAGATTTCAACCGTAAAATGAAAAAAAAGCTGGAAAGCTTTTGAAATAGTTTTTTCTTTTTTTATTGAAAAGCTTATCATGAAATAGTTTTGTCTCTAGTAATCTTCCTCCTTTCTTTGTCTAGCATGAGATCTTTTATTTATAAATATTTATAAGGGTTTTCATATTAAAAAATGTAATATGATATTATTTTATTAATTAATTTTTATTTATAAAATCTTATATTTATAATAAGATATCTTATTTTATGTGTCAATTTTCTATTGACCAAAATATATGCAAAGATCTATTTTTTCATGTTATTTTATCTATTTTATTTTATCTTTTTATGTAAAAATAAAAATAACACATTATGAAATTTGATTAGTATTTTTTTTTGTTTCTATATATACCCTCACGAGATAAGTTCACTTGTAATAAAAAATAAATGGGCATGTCTTTAAAATATAATTGAGAAGGTTTTATAATTTGAATATATTTCATTTTAATTAAAAATTAAATTGATTTTATTAAATTTTCACAATAAATTAAT
This sequence comes from Populus alba, assembly GCF_005239225.2. Classification (NCBI taxonomy): domain Eukaryota; kingdom Viridiplantae; phylum Streptophyta; class Magnoliopsida; order Malpighiales; family Salicaceae; genus Populus; species Populus alba. The sequence continues at coordinate 3,778,946 of NC_133294.1, read as the reverse complement.
ATAGATATTTTTATTATAAAAATAAAATATAATAATAATCAAAATTAGAAATTTAAAAATTAATTTTGATTGAAAATTATCAAATTAAAAGATAGAATTAAAATTCAATAACAAAAGTGGAAATCCTAAAATTTTCTATTGTAGCCAACAACTTTGACTGCCTATGAGACTCTTTCTTTTCATAAAAAAAACAGTTACTTTGAGATCTTGGTTTGAAAGTCTCGTTATCCTGAATCAAAAAACGCAATCTGTTCATGATTTTGATTAATGATCGATACAATTGAATCAGTTTTCATATACCAGCACTGCACTGTCACCCATGACCTCAAACATTATGACCCTTTTTTTATCAACATTATGAGGATCTTGGAATGTGTTTTCATTTCCCTGGTTTTTGACAGCAACAGTTGTTCTAGGAGACGCGAAAGCCACAAAGTTCTGACCACTTGGACTTTTTAATGGTTGGCTGTTGGAGCTATATCATGGCATGCTCTGTTGGCAGTGATGGAGGTATGAAAAGCTCGAATTATGTTGCACTGGTTAGCTTCTGTAGATTTTCTAACTTCACAGGGGTGAAGGCAAAGGGAAGAATCAAAAAATGCTCCGATCTGATACAGAACCAAGGAGTTGGACATTATTTAATTCTGTTGGGTTCTCCATTCTCTTTATGAGCCCTGGTGAGGTGTGGTTCTTTCTTCGAACATTAAGAACGAACCAAGACCTTAGCTTCAAGTGCTTGTATGAAGTACTTTTCATTTGCAAACAATGTCCCAATACATATTATGCGAAAGAACAGGCGAAAAGAAGATAAACAAATTAACTATAGCTCCCATGCACCTGCACATGTGACTGGATGGAAGTAAATAGACATGAACCACCTGTGGAGATCACCAAGAGACGGCAACCAATTGTGTGGATTGTGGAAGTGCTGCAGATTTAAAACAGCAGATTTATGGAAGTTACTTTTTGATCGGTACAAGTAAAGGACTTATTCCATGAACAACGTTTGGAGAACCCAAAATAAGAATTTTTTTGGGTCTTTCACATCTGTCTCCAGAGAAGCACGCAGGCATTTGTTGAGGGGGATCAACAAATGGGTGAACGGAGACCCTTGCCACCACTCTCTTGTGTTGATGATCCTGCCACTTCCGTCTCTTTCTTTCTTCCATTGATTGTGTATGGGACTTTGCTTGCTAAATTATTATGCCTAAACAATAAGAAATCATCTTCCAACTCCATACCCAAATACTCGCCTCTAGCAAAGAATCCAAAACACATCACCACACCCACCAGACCACCTTGCAATGAATGAGAATATGACTCAGATTCGGGAGCTTCACTTCACAGCACCTGGATAAACAATTCACGTTATAGCATACTTGGCGAGCAATTACGCGGCGAGTACTAAGTGATCTGCCTACAATAGGCCTAAGCTCCTCCCCAATCGAGCATTCTTGAAGGATGTTGCTGGAAACACAACCATAACCCATCCCAACAGGTGTATTTCTTATTATCATCCCACTTCAAACGCATCCCCATCGTGACCCTGCTTTATCAGAAACATCGCAGAGAACTTTTCAGTGATAGGAAAATCGAATATGCAATCCTTAACTTAATAAGCTGTTTATGTGTTGGATGTTTTATTGTATATAATATGAAAATCATGTGCGTGCGTTAGATAATGTTTGTTGCTAATTAATTTTCATTAGAGCATCCTATTAATATGTTACGCAAAAAAAAAAAAAAATTCCTAATTTTCATGTTAAATTGAGAATTTATCCCGGAATAAAAATGGGGATGTCACAACTTCTCTCTTTTTTCTTTCTCTCTCTTCCTCTTCTGCTATTTATCTCGCCAACCAACCTCCCACTCTTTCTTTCTCTTCTCTCTCTCATTCTCTCCTCGAGCAACGACCCTCTTTTCTCTAACAGGTATGGCTTCTCCTTCTCTTTTCTCCTCGGTTTGTTTAATTTTTTATTTGTTAATTAACTCATAACTTGTCATTTTTTTAATTCTCAGATTAACCCACAACTAATATAAGGTAAGAATTCTCCTATTTCTTCTCTAAGTTTTGTGTGTTTTTTTTTAAAATTTATTTTCTTAATTGTTTGAATTTTTTTCATATGAGAAAATTTTGTTATATTTAGTTTTTTTTTTCAATTTTTTTTTCAATTAAATTAAAAAATAAAAAAACCTAATTGAACTTTAAAAAGGTTTAAGTGGCTTGAACAGGAGCTAAAATGAAAGAAAAATAAAGTTTAGAAGTCAATTTGTTAGAAATTAGAAGAATCAATAAGTCTAGGGACTTAATTGAAATTTGGTTTATGTTAACTAATGCAACTAGGGACTTAATTGAAGGAAAAAAAAGTTTGAGAGTCAATTTGTGTCAAGATTGCAATAATTAAAGGTTCAAAGACTAAAATGAATGGGTGTTGACGTTTTGAGAGGCAAATTAATTTAATCAAGGGTGAAATCAAAAAAATTAAAAGTATAAAAGGGCAATTGAGGATGAAATTAAAGAATATCAAGACCAATGATCATACTGTAAAAGACACTAAGTGCTCAATCAAAGAAATCAAGTGGCATAATTGAAAAGATTATTAAAGATTGTGACCAATTGAGGGTTTGTTTGTGAAATAACAAGAAAATAGGGACCAAAATTGACTTTCACTTATTAAATTTTTTTTAAGGCCCGTTTGTTTGCTGGAAAGTAGTTTCCTTTTGGAAAGTGAATTTTGGGAAAGTAAATTCCAGGAAAGTAAATTATGTTTTGATGTTTGGTAGTGTAATAGAAAATAAGTTGGAAAACACTTTGTAGTGTTTGATTATGTTATGGAAAATAAGCTGGAAAATAACTTATTAATGTTTTATTTTTTTCAAGTTTATTAAAACAATGAGGAACAAATCTTACAAATTTAGAAGTTGAATGAGAATGAAATTGTTAAAAAATATAATTTCATAAATTATCTCAAATAAAATAAATAATAATCAAGTAATAGAGATCAAATATAATAAATAAAAAAATTGAAAGATGAAGAAATTAAAATAATAATAATTATCATTTCATAAATTATTTCAAATAAAATAAGTAACAATCAAAAGAATGAGGATCAAATTTAATAGATAAAAAAAATTTTCAATTAAAAAATGATAAGGGAAAAACAAATAATAATTATAAAAATAAGGATCAAAGTTAATATAAAAATCAAATTCTAAGGGATGAAATTGAAAAAAATATTCAAAATAATATATATATATATATATATATATATATATATATATAAAGTTTGAAGACCAAATTTGATAAAAATCAGCAAATAATATGATATTTCTAAATTTTTCATAACTTTTAAAAAATATTTTCAGTCTAAAATAAAAGAAATGATGCATTAGTCCTAAATGTTAGGAGTAAATTGAAAGCAATCCCCATTTGTTTTTAGTATGATCAGATTTCTTTGCTCAAGTACTTGAAAGACATTTAGGCCATGTTTGTTTTCAGGAATTCACTTTCCTGGAAACCATTTTCCTCACTTTCCCATGTTTGGCAAATACATGGAAAGTGAGTCAAAGGAAAGTGAATTCTGGTCAAAGGAAATGTTAACGTTAATCTCAGGAAAGTGTTTTCCGCTTTTTATTCTTGGAAAACACTTTCCTGAGCCGGCGTTCTCGTGCTTTCTTAACTGTTCATGTTAATTGCACTGTTCAATGAACAGTGCAATTAACATGAACAGTGTATTGCGTACACTGTTCACTAAAAAAATAGTGAACAGTGCAGTCTCTTGCACTGTTCACTTGCCTGCAGAACTCTTTTTTTTTTTTTTTTTTAGTTTGCTATTTTTTTAACATTAAAAAAAAAATAGTTTAGAGTGAATTTTATACCTTAATATTTTATCCAATTTTATTACATGCTAAAAATATTATTGAAACTATAGTTTTTGTCGGATGTATTTCGTATGTAATGGAATTATAAATGGTTTCATGGAATAGTAAAAAATATTTCACAAGCTTATTTCTCTACAATATGATATGATATATATAGTTATATTTTATAAAATAAACTATGTATGAATATAGGATATAATAAAAAAAAAATTCATCATTATACATTTTAGATTTCATTTTTTTTTATTGTAAGTGATTAAATATTTTATATTAAATATTTTATATATATTAGATAAATTAAAAAAAAATTATTAATAAATTATTTTCCAGTTCATTTTTCATAATACAACCAAACACTGGAAAGTGTTTTCCATAACACTACCAAACATCAGAAAATACTTTCCTGGAATTCACTTTCCAGGAATTCACTTTCCCCGGAATTCATTTTCCAAAAAGAATTCACTTTCCTGCAAACAAACGGAAACAGAAATGATGTCTTATGAGAAAAAAAAAAACATTGACCTGTTTATTATAAAATTTAATTGACCTGTTGTTGATTGGTCTACTAACGATGTCTTATGAGAAAAAAAAAAACATTTATAAAAGCATGTGAGTTCAGAGAAGCTGATTGGAATATAGAGGAGATATTTTAGAAAAAGGCAAATAGACGTAATGGAAAACTAGGAGAAATTAATGGCAAACAGATATAAAATTTAGGGATTTAATATTATGTTATTGAAATATTTTCTAGCTTCAGGATGGCAAACAGAAGCAAAAGATTTGAGAAAAAAGAGAGAAACAGAAATGATGTTAATAGCCATCATCTTCTCCTCTTAATTAGAAACAAAAGATTCTTACTTCTGGATGTCACCACTAGCCATCAACTTGTGGAATTTATTTTCTGACTTTTTTCTTACTTCACCAGGTCATTAGCCGTCAACTCCCGGCACCAAAATTTTCCATGCATAACTGGTCAAGCCTAGACATTCCGACTTTCTGCTTCCGCCATTAGCCATGGAAAATTCCTCACGCGGAGACGTTCCATACCATAGAGAGAGAGTGGACTTGTAGGGATGACTTGTCTTAAAATTACAATCCACCCTTTCTCTCTCAATTTTAAAACCATTCGCCCATGTCTTGGGCCCAGTTGACTTGTTCAGAATTAAACTCATTTACATGCAATTGGCTAATTAATATACAATTTGAAACATAATAAAGGCTGCCCATTAAATATATGTATTAATAGAAAAGGTTTTTTAAAAAATAATCTTACTTCAGGATGTCAATTCCCGGCACCAAATTTTTCCATGCATAACTGGTCAAGCCTAGACATTCCGACTTTCTGCTTCCGGCATTAATTAGCCATGGAAAATTCCTCACGCGGAAACGTTCCATACCATAGAGAGAGTGGACTTGTAGGGATGACTTGTCTTAAAATTACAATCCACCCTTTCTCTCTCAATTTTAAAACCATTCGCCCATGTCTTGGGCCCAGTTGTAGACTTGGTCTGAGGATATATCGGAGACGTATCGTTTTAACAAGACAGCAGAGTTCCGCGTCTTTGAATCATTGGCAATGGCAGGTATGAATACGATGGAATTTGAGATGTTTAATGGTTTGTTCCTGGATATAAAAAACTCGTGAATTAGATTTTTTATGAATTAAATTTAAATTTAAATAAAAAAATATTAATTTAACTAAACCTTGCTAACTCCCGATAGGATCAATATCAAAAAATTATTTTTAAAATAAAAAGTAAAATAATTTTATTTTTATAAAATAATTGACTTAAGTTAATTGAATAACGCAACTACCCAGAATTTATTTTCGAAGCGTGTTTAAGAGTGTTGTAACAATTGCTTTTTAAAATGCTTTTCATTTCAAAACACATTAAAATAATGTTTTTTTATTTTTTTTAAAATTATTTTTTATATTAACACATCAAAATAATTTGAAAACATCAAAAATATATTAATTTAAAAAAAATAAATAAATTTTAAATTTTTTTAAAAATACTTTCAAACCGCAATACCCAGCATACCCTAATTGTGTTTGTATGAGTGTCTCTAATGTCCCTTTTGGTAATTATACTCTACGCGTGATAAATGATTTGAATTTTGAGAAAATTAGAAGAAAAAAAAATGGTCCTAAAGCGGAAATGGCCCATACCCCAGACTTGTAAGGTTTATATAAGAATTGTCTGGCAACGTAGTATAACTTGTATTTTTAAAAATTTTAAAACTTTTTTATTTAAAATTATTTTTTTAATATTTAAAATTATTTTAATACCCTTATATCAAAAATAATATTTTTAAAATAAAAAAATTATTTTAATTATTTATAAAAAAATATCCCTTTAAAAAATAACAACACTTTCAATCACAACCTTAAAAGCATAAAATTGATGAACTGATAAGAGAACATCAGCGAAGGGAGAGTGAAGATTCAGGTACTCTCTCTCTCTTATCTCTTTTAGTATTATGTTATATTGTGGAATGTAACTCTGCTGTAACTGAGAATCACTTAAATTAATTCACTGTTAGAAACTAATTACTGATGGTCTCATCAACCGATTTTGTTGGTTCAGCATAGAGATTTATCAAATGTACAAATATTTTTCTATCACTTTGTTTTACAGAAAAAGTGGGATAATAATATATGAATACTTCAGCTTATTGGTGTGCTATCGATCTTGAACTATCGACTTGAATCCTGCAACTCCTATTTTTTTTGGTTCAGATCTTTGAAAAGTCTTATCTTCGCTAGACTTGAAATGGCTGCTGGGAAATATCAAGAATCCTACTCTTCACGGTTTTCTTATTGTAAATATCAAGTGTTCTTGAGTTTTAGAGGTGAAGACACCCGCAAGAACTTTACCGATCACCTCTACAAGGCCCTGGTTGATGCAGGGTTTCACACATTTAGAGATGATGATGAAATTCGGAGAGGAAAGAATATACAACTGGAGCTCCAGAAGGCAATACAGCAATCAAAAATAGCGATAATCGTGTTCTCCAAAAACTATGCTTGGTCGAGATGGTGCCTCGATGAACTTGTGAAGATCATGGAACGTAAGAGGAACGCTGACTGCATAGTTGTGCCAGTATTCTATCATGTGGATCCATCCCAAGTCGGACGTCAAACAGGGAGCTTCGCTGCAGCATTTGTGGAACATGAAAAGAGCTTCAACGAGGAGATGGAGCGGGTGAATAGGTGGAGAATTGCTTTGAAGGAAGTGGCTGATTTAGCTGGAATGGATTTAGGAGATGGGTAAGTTGTATCTCTTTATGAAACTACACAGAGCATAAGACTAGAATGTTGGTCGTGAACTCTTAATTTCTTTCAGTTAAGTATACTGATAAGAAAACATATAAGAAAAATAAAATAAAATACTTATGATTTCTTCATTGTTTTTTTTTTTTCCAATCTTGATTTGGTTTTAATAAGGGGTGATAATGCACCTACAAAATTAACTATCAATCAATCATTGACACGCAACCTGCTTTAATTTCTTAGCTAAATGTTGTTTATTTCTATCCTTTATAGAGAGGCTACTTATTATCCTACGTTGTATTTTACCTTCTGATGTAGGTACGAGGCACAGTTTGTCCAATCTATTGTGGAGAATATCTCAAAGAATTTGGATCCAAAAATATTTTATTCCCCCCTTCATTTCATTGGAAGAGATCCTCTGGTACAATATATCAACTCATGGTTGCAAGATGGATCCCATGGTGCTGCCATTGCTTTACTCTATGGAATTGGTGGAGTTGGAAAGACAGCCATAGCTAAGAGTGTTTTTAACCAGAACTTCTATAAATTTGAAGGCAAGAGCTTTCTATCAAATTTTAGGTCGGAGGATATAGTTTGCCTACAGAGCCAACTTCTTTTTGACATCCTAAACAAGACTGTTGAGATAAATGATGAAGATGAAGGAATTCTAAAAATTAAGGATGCAATATGTTGCAGAAGAACTCTTATTGTTCTAGATGATGTGGACAAAAGGGACCAATTCAATAAAATCATTGGCATGCAAAATTGGCTTTGTAAAGGAAGTAAAATCATTGTAACAACCAGAAATAAGGGTCTGTTTTCAGCTAATGATATTGAGTGGTTCGAGTGCAAAGTCGAACCTTTGGATAACAAAAAATCGCTTGAGCTTTTCAGTTGGAATGCCTTTGGAAGAGCTTACCCTGTTGATGGTTTTGTAGAAGACTCTTGGAGAATAGTACATCATTGTAATGGACTTCCATTAGCTCTTCAAGTTATTGGCTCTTCATTGTCCGGAAAAGGAAGAGAGATATGGGAAAGCGCATTACAACAATTGGAAGTGATTCCTAATTTTGAAGTTCAAAAGGTTCTTCGAATAAGTTATGACTTTCTTGATGGTGATTATCTGAAGATCTTATTCCTTGATATCGCATGTTTCTTCAATGGAATGGATGTGGATGATGTAGTTAGGATACTAGATGGGCTCGATAAAGGTGCAAGATATGGGATTGACAATCTCATCGATAGATGTCTTGTTGAAATCAACAATGATCAAAGGTTGTGGATGCATCAACTAGTAAGAGATATGGGAAGGGAAATTGCTCGTCAACAATCAACCAAATGTCAAAGAATATGGCGTCACGAGGATGCTTTTACAATTTTGAAAGGAACTACTGTAAGTAGCTCAAATTTTTTATATGTCTGCTTAAATGGTTTGTGTGGTGCCCTAACATGTTCATTCCTTTCTCATGTACTTTTAATATTTTTAATGCAGGATGCTGAAAAATTGCGTGGCCTTACCCTTGATATGCATGCATTAATGAAAGATAATAATGCGGAGGTTGTCTGTACTGATTTAATGGTTCGCCGCAAGCGCCGCAGGCTTAACTTCTTTCAACAATTGCTTTCTGATTTTTCCGATGAGGGAAAATTACAATCTGGCCAAACAAGTTTGTTTCCTATCCTTAGCATGGATGCTTTTAGAAAGATGAAAGATGTAAAATTTCTCCAACTAAACTATACTAATTTTCATGGAAGTTTTGAACACTTTCCCAAGAATTTGATATGGTTGTGTTGGCATGGATTGTCTTTGAGATCCATACCAAATCACGTATGCTTGGAGAAGCTGGTGGTTCTTGATTTATCTAGAAGTTGTCTAATTGATGCTTGGAAAGGCAAACTGGTATGTATCGAGTCTCTCTCTACAGCTATCTCTCTCGTTTTCAATTGATAACAACTAAATTCATGTATTTTCACAGTTTCTTCCAAAATTGAAAATTCTTGATCTTCGTCACTCTCGTGATCTCATTAGAACCCCAGACTTCTCGGGTCTCCCAGCCCTTGAAAAGCTAATACTTGAAGACTGCATCCGTTTGGTTCAAATTCACGAATCTATTGGTGATTTACAAAGATTGTTGATTTTAAATCTAAGAAATTGTACAAGTCTTATGGAGCTTCCAGAAGAAATGAGTAGATTGAATTCACTTCAAGAGCTGGTTTTAGATGGTTGTTCAAATCTTAACAGCCTGAATATGGAGTTAGAGCATCATCAGGGGCGCAAGCTGCTTCAAAGTGATGGAATTGTTGCAAGTACATCATTCATTACATCTCTTCCATTGAAGCTATTCTTTCCCTCTAGGTTTTCAACGAGGAAAATGTTGAGATTTACCTCGTTTGCACTGCCAGGCTCCTTGACGAGACTAGATTTAAGTGGAACAACAATGCGTTCTCTTCCAGAAAGCATCAAGGATCTTGGTCTACTCGATTTCCTATATTTAAGAAATTGCAAAATGCTTCAGGCAGTCCCAGAGCTTCCATCCCATTTGCGGCTGTTAGATGTGTCCTTTTGCTATTCACTGCAAAGACTTGCAAATCTAACCGTTTGGACTAAAACCGATGGTTGTGAACAATTTGTCGAGTTCCAAGATTGGATGAAGCAAGAATTAATCCAATTGTTTGACTCTCACATGTTCAGAATAATGAAAACGGTTAGTGCTCAAATACAGCCATCGAGATTTCAGGTCCTCCCTCACCCCTTTTATTGTATTTGAAATCTACATTTGAATATTCTTCTTTGGCTCATTTTATAGACATTGTTTTGGTGGTACAGATAATATTTATGGATGGCATAATCAACTTTGTCGAATATGTATTTGATGAAGATGAGATGTTAAGCAGGTTTCATGAGGAGGAGGAAGAGGATAAATGGCTAATTGAGAATGAGTTTGTAGATAACTTTTCATTCAAAATATCCTCACCTCCTCCTGCGCACCGGATATGTGGCTTTAATCTGTTCACAAGGTTTTGTGTGACGTCAGAGTATAGTTTATATGATCCTTTTCATATTGAAATCAGAAACAATACCAATGGTCTATCCATGCATTGTCAAGCCTATCTCGTCGCTATTCGTTACAAGCGTGGGGTTCGTGAAATCCAATCGCTAATGCAAGGGAAATTAGGGGTCGGTGATCCTACATTTGATGATGGTGATGACGTGAGTATTTCAGTGCTTCCACATGATCTAGCTATTCAAGTAAAGGCGATTGGTGTACAGTGGTTGCATGAAGAGAAAGGAAAGGATGATGATATCCAATCAAAGGATGAAGTTATCAATGCCCACAACAGTAGGGATGATGATGATGATGATGATGCAGCACACGTAGCCAAAGTAGAAATAGCTTCTCGTATTTTTAGAAATTATTATTGTGCTTTCTGTTGTAACCCATTTTTGGGTCCCCATGAAAAATAAAATAAATAGCCAAAAGAGTTTAGAAAAAATAACAGAAGGCAGAAGCGCTCAGGAAACAGTCAGAAAATTGGTCAAGAAATTCAAAAATACAAGGATTAAATTTTTGACAGTATATTCTTGAAGGATGAAAGCCCTATTGAGAAGGAAAATTTGAATTTTGAGGAGAAAAGCCCAAATTTGGATGTTTATGGACTTAATTGGATTTTTATTTGAATTTATAGAAGATTTGATTGCAAGGAAAATTGATTTTTAAGTCAATTTGGGCTTTAATTTGGAGAAATTTAAGTTCTGGGGGCCAAAATATTTTTTTTTAGGAATTTATTGGGTCAAATCAGGGGCTCAGTTGCATAAATATTGAAGTTTAAGGGCCAATTAGGGACTTAATTGTGAAAATCCGAAACCAGGGACCAATTTGGAAAAGGCGCAAAGATAGAGGGGGCTGTTTGGATTTGTTTCAGGGGCTTAATTGAAGAAATTGGAAGTTTATTGATCAATTAGGGGCTCAATTGCATAAATCAGAGTCCAAGGACCAAAGTGAAAAAGGCGGCCAACAAGAGGGGCGGGGACCGAATTTGGGGGACTGATTTGAAGTTCAGCCATTTAAATGAAACGGCGCGTTTTACCCAAAACGACAACGTTTCATAAAAAAAAAAAAAAAAAAAAAAAAAAACGGTGTCGTTTTGAACGACACTGTTCATCTTCCTCCTTCCCCCCGTTTTAACAGAACAGCAGACGAAAAAATTCGAAAATCTTCCCGCGCCTCTCTCTCTCCTCGCCCCCACCACCTTTAGTATTGGCCGACCAGCCGTTGCACCGCACTAACGATGGTCCCCCACGGTTCGGCCCCTATAAATAGAGAAGAAAATCGAAGCTGCAAAGGGACGGAGAGAAAAAAAAAAAAAACCGAAGGGAGGAGAGAGAGAGTAGGCCGAAGAGAGAGAGAGAACCGAAGAGAGGAGGAGCCGCAGCGCCGCCCGGGAAGCCACGCCACCGCAGAGCCACCGCAGCATCGCCTCCTCCACGCCAGGTCACCTCTTCTCCCCCCCTTTCGTTAGTTTTTTATTTGTTTTCCCTGCATGCAGAATGAACATTCTGCATGCAGGGAGGAGGGGGGAATTAATTCCCCCCCTTGTTGATGCGTAGCTGGGCCAGGTGGATCCTGGCCCAGCATTTTTTTTTTAGGCCAGACTGAGTCTGGCCCGGCCTTGTATCTGACGGGCCAGACCAGGTCTGGCCCATACCAGCTCTCTGGGCCAAGTCCGGCCCAGATATTTGGGCCGGCCCAGCCCGAATTATTTTTATATTATATATTATATATTATATTATATGTGTGTATATATGTATATATATATAAAATATAATAATAAAAAAAAATAAATATTTTGAAAAAATCTTTAAAAAAATATTGTTGATTTTTCTGCATATTTTTTGTCAAAAATGTTTTAATTTTGGTTTGTATTTTTATATTGTAAAGATACAAAACCAGTGTTATAAAATACCCGGTTTTCGTCAAAACATCAAAGATTTTCATAATAAAAAATGTTTTTGCTTTCAAAAAAAAATTCTAAAAAGTCCCTAAAAATGTTGTTGATTTTTCTGCATATTTTTATCAAAATGGTTTAATTTTGGTTTGTATTTTTATACCGTAAAGATATAAAAACCAGTGTTATAAATACCCGGTTTTCGTCAAAATATCAAAGATTTTCAGAATAAAAAAATGTTTTTGCTTTCAAAAAATTTCTAAAAATTCCCTAAAAATGTTGTTGATTTTTCTGTATATTTTTATCAAAGCGGATTAATATTGGGTTGTATTTTTATATCGTAAGGATACAAGCTCAGTATTAAAATACCCGATTTTCTCCAAAGCATAAAAAAATAATATTTTCCAAAAATTGTTTTTGTTTTAAAATACGGCCTAGTCTCTCCAATATATATACATAAATATTATAACATCATATTTTCACACAACAAAGAAAATTTTCAAAACAATATATGTATTAACATGCATTTTGGCTTTAATAACCAGTTTATTCAAGCCATGAGAACTAGGCCAATATTTCAAAAATTCTAAAAAATCTTTTTGTTTTATTTTAGTATTTGGGATTACGAATTTATACGTAAAACGTATTCCTAAGTATTATTAATAAAATTTTGGTATGGACTTTAGAACGTTTAGGATTTTTACCCGATAAGATAAAAGACCTTCTTACTGAGGAGGATTTTTCTTGAACTATAGACAGATCAACAACTAGGAAAACACAACAACACTTTAGTTTTTTATCAGACAATAAAACAATGCAGCTTACCTTAGGTAGGGCGTATTTGGGGTGCTAATACCTTCCCTTTACGCAACCAGTCTCCGTACCCAATCTCTGAGACCAGTTAGGTTCCTAGTGACCAAAATACTAGGTGGCGACTCCAAAGAACCAAAAATAAAAAAAATTCGCCAGTCGAGCCCGCAATTGATGAATGAATAATTTTTTTTTGGGGTGCGACAGAATGGCGACTCCACTGGGGACCTTGTAGACTAAGCTTTGTTTTTTGTCTGATTTATTTGTGTTTGCCTGTGCTTATTTTTTATATGCCTTTCCTTTTATTTAATCGCGTATTTGTTTTTATTTTTACGCGCATTTATTCATGCATTATATACAATTGTCTCATGCATCACTTGCCTTAATTTTGAAAAGCACACACAAGCCTTAAGTTGAGTGGGGAATTAGCGATTTACCCTAAGACTATTGGTCAGGGTTTAAATGCGTGAAACACCCAACTCATATCTGAGTGCCTGCTTGGTAATGGTGGACATACGTGTCTTAACTGTTCCTTGCAACGCCCCCATACTGTCTTTACGAAGAACGTCACTGGGCAGATATGAGACCCTTCGAGACCAGATAGAAAACTTACTCACTATCACTTAATAAATAGAGTTTGTCCTTAGGTTATGTATCTTATTTGCATCAAGATTAATAATGTTATACTCATCGCACATCACTTGTGCATCACATTTTCATCACGCATTTTGTTATCATATGCATTACAGATCGTGAAACATAGGTCCTACATCCAGAGTCCACCAAACCCGGTCCAGATCAAGAATGGAAAATGAAGAAAGAGCTCAATTAGAGTCGCACTACCAGACCGAGTTGGAATCTGTGAAAAATGAAGTTTCTCGACTGACCAGTCTGCTTGAGCAATTTTTAAGAGCCAAGAATGGGGAGGGAACATCTACCCAACCACATATAGGAGCACCATCAGTTCATGTTCCGGGGGCATCTCAGAACTTGGGGGCAGATTTTAGTGACGGGGCAGCACTTTGCACCAACCATTCCCATTCAGCCCCCTCAAGCTCACATCACTGTGGAAGGGCCTCCCGATAATAGGTCCACCGGATTTATGAACGATGACAAGATATCAGCCTTGGAAGAAAGGTTAAGAGCAGTCAAGGGAAATGACTGGTTTGACCCCATGCGAGCGTCTGAAATATGCTTGGTACCAAACATCACGGTACCAAAAAAATTTAGGATTCTGGAGTTTATAAAGTACACTGGGTTGGAATGCCCAAACACTCACCTTCGATCTTATTGCAATAAGATGGCTGAGGTGATTCATGACGATAAGTTACTGATCTACTTTTTTCAAGATAGTCTATCGGGGTCGGCGCTAAGTTGGTACATGAGGTTGGATAATGCCAAGATCAAGAAATGGAAGGATTTAGTTGAGGCTTTCCTTAAGCAATACAAGTTCAATTTGGAAATTGCTCCAGATCGAATGAGCCTTATGTCAATGGAAAAGAGAAGCCAAGAATCAGTAAGGGCTTATGCGCAAAGATGGAGGGACGAGGCCATGCATGTGCAACCTCCTTTGATAGAAACGGAGATGGTGACTTTGTTCGCCAATACATTCAAGGCACCCTACTATGATCATTTAATGGGTAGCTCATCTCAACATTTCTATGATATTGTACGCATAGCGGAAAGAATAGAGCAAGGGATTAAAGTTGGACGCATAATTGAGCCATTGGAGACAAAGGGTTTTTTCGGAAGAAAAATGAAAGGTCCTGTTAACAACTTCGAAGGTGGGTCCAATGACAAGATAACGGATTCATATAACCCACAAATACCTACCTCTCATGTGGCCCACATAAACTTTAACAAACCTTTTTCCCCTAATCGAGCAAATGGCCAGTCAAACACCCAAAACAACCACCAACGACCAAACACAAGATACATTTCAGAACAACTACCGCCATTACCCATGCCTCTGAAGGATATATATGCCAAACTACTAAGCATTGGACAAATAGCTCCTATCCCTACATTACCACTACAACCACCATTCCCCATCTGGTATAAGCCCGAGTTGACTTGCGAGTACCATGCTGGTATTCCCGGGCATTGTCTTGAAACATGCTATGGTTTCAAGAACAAGTTGTTGAAGCTCATCAAGATAGGATGGGTGTCATTTGAAGATGCACCCAATATCAGTTTAAATCCATTGCCTGGTCATGACAAAAGTGATAGGGGATAAAGGTTGGAAAACCTTGGTCAAGAGTCGTCAATAATGAAGAAGGCGAGATCGAAGGAGAAGACAAGGAAATGCAAGTGGGGAAGGAAGATGAAGCATTGCCTCGGTTGACTTTCCACACACTAGAAGAAGTTTCAGAACGGGTTGACCCAAGAACTTCTCGTAGTTTTCAAAATGTAAAACAACTTTATTTGCCTTAGCATGTTTTTGTCATTTGCTTTTGTCTTTGCTTTTATTTTCTCTAGTGAGCATTCAGAGCTCATATTGTCAGCCAGATTTTTATGTTTGTCTTTGAGCTTACTTTTTCTTTAAATAAATGATGAGTTTATGCATTTTTTTAACAAATTTGAGTGGTTACAAATAAAGTATCAATAAAATGGTTTAATATGAAATTTAAGAAAAGCTAACCCTAAAAGTACAACCCTATCTCTGATAGCATGGATAAATGTTTAAGTGGTCACTTTGTAATTGTCTTTTTAAAGAATAGAGTTTATCAACCATAACAATGGCATTTTGAAATAAAAAAAAATCATTATCTATTCACTCACTAAAAAAGTTTATCACCGGCTGAATGAATTGCTTCTCTATATAAAAACCCAGACTAATATCGCACCCCTGTACTAGGGGGCAAGACGGGATGTTTTATGAAAAGTTTTACGATTTGAAAACCAAGCTAAAGCATTTGACAAAAGCATGACAAAGAGGCAAATACAAGTCATACATTTTGAGAAAAGGACTACTTGAAGAAAGTCAAAGACTTTTTCTCCAAGAATATGATAGGCAACACGAGAGATGAATCCAGCATACGACTTCAAAAGCAAGTTCATGTTAAGAGGGAGTCCCATGAACTAGAAGAAGAGGATGGGGTCTATGTTTCAAAACCAGGTACGAATGCATGCATTGCATCTAATCATAAATCATTGCATATATGTTTTTTTTTGGATCGTTACAGGAGGAGATCTTAGCGCATTCCAACAAGATTATGGACGAAGAAAAGAATCATTGAGTTGATTCTAGAACAACAAGAAGAGAAGATAAGGGTTTTCAAACCCTGCCAGCAGGAAGAACGACATCGATAGCATTCGGTAAAAAGGAATCGCCAGATGTGATTCCAAGTTGTTGAGATCGCCGGAAGGGATCTTGTATTTCAATGGAGGTCGCCAGAAAGGACCTCATATTTCAGTTTTGAATAAAAGGAATCACCAGATGGGATCCCAAGTTGTTCGAGATCGCCAGAAGGGGTCTCGTTTTCGATATTCATCAATGGAGGTCGCTAGAAGGTACCTCAAATTTCAGCTTTTGTATAAAAGGAATCGCCAGATGGGATTCCAAGTTGTTTGGCTAAAGGAGATCGCCAGAAGGGATCTCATATTTCGATGAAGGTCGCCAGAAGGGACCTAATATTTCAGCTTTGAATAAAAGGAATCGCCAGATGGGATTCCAAGTTATTTGAGATCGCCAGAAGGGATCTCGTACCTCGACATTCATCAAGGAAGGTCGCCAGAAGGGACCTCATATTGAAACCATTTCTTAGAAAAGCATGGAGTTTACTAAGAATTATTCCCCCTGGGTAGGTCACCCATACAATGAGACCATCATTTTTCCTGGGTAGGTCACCCATACAATGAGACCATCATTTTTCCTGGGTAGGTCACCCATACAATGAGACCATCATTTTTCCTGGGTAGGTCACCCATACAATGAGACCATCATTTTTTTTCCTGGGTAGGTCACCCATACAATGAGACCATCATTTTTTCTGGGGTAGGTCACCCATACAATGAGACCATCATTTTTCCTGGGTAGGTCACCCATACAATGAGACCATCATTTTTCTCGGGTAGGTCACCCATACAATGAGACCATCATTTTTCCTGGGTAGGTCACCCATACATTGAGACCATCATTTTTCCTGGGTAGGTCACCCATACAATGAGACCATTATTTTTCTGGGTAGGTCACCCATACAATGAGACCATTCTCCATTTTTTTTACCTGGGTAGGTCACCCATAAGAATGAGGCCATTCCTTCCCCTGGGTAGGTCACCCAAAAAATGAGACCACTCTTCCTTTTTTCTGGGTAGGTCACCCATACAATGAGACCATTATTTTTTTGGGTAGGTCACCCATACAATGAGACCATTCTCCATTTTTTTACCTGGGTAGGTCACCCATAATAATAAGGCCATTCTTCCCCCTGGGTAGGTCACCCAAAGAATGAGACCACTCTTTCCCTTTTCCATTCGGGCAGGTCACCCATCATAATGAGACCACGCACACATTTTTGTATCGGTTATGGGTAAAGGAATCGCCAGAGGGGATTCCAGGTTAAAGGAGATCACCATATGGGATCTCGGATGGATTTCTATGTTGATCAAACTAAAATAAGAATTTAGAGGATCGCTGGATAAGGATCTCGAGATGACTAAGTTTAGATCATGGTTTTTGGGGCTAAGGAGGATTGTTATAAAGGACAAAGTTTCAGATCAATTAAGCTTCAACCAGATCAGTTTCGGGAGTTCCGTTTTGGGTTTATCTTTATAACACTTACTGCGCAAAACCCATGCTCCGTAAGTATTATAAAGAGGGGGCATCTGTTGTAACCCATTTTTGGGTCCCCATGAAAAATAAAATAAATAGCCAAAAGAGTTTAGAAAAAATAACAGAAGGCAGAAGCGCTCAGGAAACAGTCAGAAAATTGGTCAAGAAATTCAAAAATACAAGGATTAAATTTTTGACAGTATATTCTTGAAGGATGAAAGCCCTATTGAGAAGGAAAATTTGAATTTTGAGGAGAAAAGCCCAAATTTGGATGTTTATGGACTTAATTGGATTTTTATTTGAATTTATAGAAGATTTGATTGCAAGGAAAATTGATTTTTAAGTCAATTTGGCTTTAATTTGGAGAAATTTAAGTTCTGGGGGCCAAAATATTTTTTTTTAGGAATTTATTGGGTCAAATCAGGGGCTCAGTTGCATAAATATTGAAGTTTAAGGGCCAATTAGGGACTTAATTGTGAAAATCCGAAACCAGGGACCAATTTGGAAAAGGCGCAAAGATAGAGGGGGCTGTTTGGATTTGTTTCAGGGGCTTAATTGAAGAAATTGGAAGTTTATTGATCAATTAGGGGCTCAATTGCATAAATCAGAGTCCAAGGACCAAAGTGAAAAAGGCGGCCAACAAGAGGGGCGGGGACCGAATTTGGGGGACTGATTTGAAGTTCAGCCATTTAAATGAAACGGCGCGTTTTACCCAAAACGACAACGTTTCATAAAAAAAAAAAAAAAAAAAAAAAACGGTGTCGTTTTGAACGACACTGTTCATCTTCCTCCTTCCCCCCGTTTTAACAGAACAGCAGACGAAAAAATTCGAAAATCTTCCCGCGCCTCTCTCTCTCCTCGCCCCCACCACCTTTTAGTATTGGCCGACCAGCCGTTGCACCGCACTAACGATGGTCCCCCACGGTTCGGCCCCTATAAATAGAGAAGAAAATCGAAGCTGCAAAGGGACGGAGAGAAAAAAAAAAAAAACCGAAGGGAGGAGAGAGAGAGTAGGCCGAAGAGAGAGAGAGAGAACCGAAGAGAGGAGGAGCCGCAGCGCCGCCCGGGAAGCCACGCCACCGCAGAGCCACCGCAGCACCGCCTCCTCCACGCCAGGTCACCTCTTCTCCCCCCCTTTCGTTAGTTTTTTATTTGTTTTCCCTGCATGCAGAATGAACATTCTGCATGCAGGGAGGAGGGGGAATTAATTCCCCCCCTTGTTGATGCGTAGCTGGGCCAGGTGGATCCTGGCCCAGCATTTTTTTTTAGGCCAGACTGAGTCTGGCCCGGCCTTGTATCTGACGGCCAGACCAGGTCTGGCCCATACCAGCTCTCTGGGCCAAGTCCGGCCCAGATATTTGGGCCGGCCCAGCCCGAATTATTTTTATATTATATATTATATATTATATTATATGTGTGTATATATGTATATATATATATATATAAAATATAATAATAAAAAAAAAATAAATATTTTTGAAAAAATCTTTAAAAAATATTGTTGATTTTTCTGCATATTTTTTGTCAAAAATGTTTTAATTTTGGTTTGTATTTTTATATTGTAAAGATACAAAACCAGTGTTATAAATACCCGGTTTTCGTCAAAACATCAAAGATTTTCATAATAAAAAATGTTTTTGCTTTCAAAAAAAAATTCTAAAAAGTCCCTAAAAATGTTGTTGATTTTCTGCATATTTTTATCAAAATGGTTTAATTTTGGTTTGTATTTTTATACCGTAAAGATATAAAACCAGTGTTATAAATACCCGGTTTTCGTCAAAATATCAAAGATTTTCAGAATAAAAAATGTTTTTGCTTTCAAAAAATTTCTAAAAATTCCCTAAAAATGTTGTTGATTTTTATGTATATTTTTATCAAAGCGGATTAATATTGGGTTGTATTTTTATACCGTAAGGATACAAGCTCAGTATTAAAATACCCGATTTTCGCCAAAGCATAAAAAAATAATATTTTCCAAAAATTGTTTTTTGTTTTAAAATACGGCCTAGTCTCTCCAATATATATACATAAATATTATAACATCATATTTTCACACAACAAAGAAAATTTTCAAAACAATATATGTATTAACATGCATTTTGGCTTTAATAACCAGTTTATTCAAGCCATGAGAACTAGGCCAATATTTCAAAAATTCTAAAAAATCTTTTTGTTTTATTTTAGTATTTGGGATTACGAATTTATACGTAAAACGTATTCCTAAGTATTATTAATAAAATTTTGGTATGGACTTTAGAACGTTTAGGATTTTTACCCGATAAGATAAAAGACCTTCTTACTGAGGAGGATTTTTCTTGAACTATAGACAGATCAACAACTAGGAAAACACAACAACACTTTAGTTTTTTATCAGACAATAAAACAATGCAGCTTACCTTAGGTAGGGCGTATTTGGGGTGCTAATACCTTCCCTTTACGCAACCAGTCTCCGTACCCAATCTCTGAGACCAGTTAGGTTCCTAGTGACCAAAATACTAGGTGGCGACTCCAAAGAACCAAAAATAAAAAAAATTCGCCAGTCGAGCCCGCAATTGATGAATGAGAATTTTTTTTTGGGGTGCGACACTTTCCATGGTAAATACGGTAAATACAGTGCTCGGCCTGCTGGCAATTTCGCTTGGTGGTATTTTGCAAAGAAAGGTCTAGAACTTGCATTATATTAGACGTCAACTAGTAGAGGTTTGCTTTTTTAGATTTCAACCGTAAAATGAAAAAAAAGCTCCAAAGCTTTTGAAAGAGTTTTTTTTTTTTCCCTTCAAAACCTTATCTTGAAGAGTTTTGTATCTCTATTAATGTTCCTCCTTTCTTTGTCTAGATATATTTTATTTATAAATATTTATAATAGCTTTCATATTCTTTTTTAATATCATATGATATTACTTTATTAATTAATTTTTATTTATAGAATCTTGCATTATTATAATAAGATATATTAAATATTTTATTTTATATGTCAACCTTCTTTTATTGACCAAAATATATGTGAAGAACCAGTTCTTTTTCATATTATTTTATCTATTTTATTTCATTTTTTTTATGTAAAAATAATATATGATGAAATTTTATTTGTAATTGTTTTTTTGTTTCTACATATATCCTCTCGAGACAAGTTCACTTGCAGTTAAAAATATTTGAGAATGTCTTGAAAATATAGTTGAAAGAATTTTATAATTTGAATATATTTCATTTTAATTAAAAATTGATTTGATTGTATTAAGTTTTCACAATAAATTAATATGGATATTTTTATTGTAAAAATAAAAAATAATAATCATCAAAATTAGAAATTTAAAAGTTAATTTTAATTGAAAATTATCAAATTAAAAGATAGAATTAAAATTTAATAACAAAAGTGGAAATCCTAAAATTTTCTACAGTAGCCAACAACTTTGACTGCCTATGAGACCTCGGTTCAAGCCTGGTGGACCTTCAAAAAGCACAACCGGGTCGGGTTAACATAAATAATATGGACAGAATCAATTAATGGGCTTCACATGTCTAGCCTACCATACACACCATCGAATGAATATTGAATATGAATCCCAGTGGGGCTTTGTGGCCACGTGATTAGCTTAAACTAGATTATTTACCTGAACTTTATTACTAGTAGGGCAAAGTTTTTTTAATATAAAAAAGATGTTGAGGTGATGGTAGTGTTTTTTTTTTAAAAAAATAAAAATAATTAAAGACATAGGTTGTTAAGTTGCCTTAATTCAATAAATATAATTAATTTAATAATATAATTAAAAAAATTGAGAACAACAATAAACAAAACAAACTAATATTTAAAGAAATTCACAATGATCAACTAAAAAAAAAATGCTTACCAATATTACATAAATATATCCTCATAGTATTTGATAACAAATATATCCTCATAGTATTTGGTAACGAAGAAAAAAAATCAAATGAGAATGTAACAACCTTATAAAAAAAAATATGAATCTCAATTCTAAACAATTATATGTTAAAGGATAAAATTAAAAAAAATAAAATATAAAAAAATAATTATTGAATTATGCTTCGTCAAGGTGGTGCTTCGATGAACTTGTAATGATCATGGAGTGCAAGAGGAATATTGACTGCATAGTTTTGCTAGTATTCTATGATGTGGATCCATCTGAAGTCGCTGTAGCATTATTGGATCATGAAAAGCGTTTCAAGGAGGAATGGTTTTAGGAGATGGGTAAGTTGTATTTCTGAATGAAATTACACATAACATAAGACTAGAATGCTGCTAGTGAACTCTTAATTTTTTCAGGTTTGTAGTAAAGCATTTAGACAATGACTGATACAACTCAGTGAACATTAAAGAAAAATAAAAATAAAAATAAAAAAACTTGTTTTTTCTCATTTTCTGATATTTTCGTTCTTAGTTACCTGAAAAAAGCAATGATTTCTACATTATTCCATTTTTCGGTTTCAATCATTGACGCACAGCCTGGTTTAATTTCTTTTTTCCAAGACACTAAGTTTTTGAAACTTTATAGAGAGACTTGCTAATTATCATATGTTGCATTTTCTTTTTGATGCAGGCATGAGGCACACATTGTCCAATCTATTGTCGACAAGGTCTCAAAGAAATTGGATCATAAAATATTTCATATCCCCCTTTATTTCATTGGAAGAGATCCTCTAGGAAAACATATCAACTTATGGTTGCAAGAATATGGCTCCCACAGTTCTGCCTTTGATATACTCTATGGGATTGGTTGTAAATATCAAGAATCCTCATTTTCACGGTTCTCTAGTTGTAAATATCAAGTGTTCTAGAGTTTTAGAGGTGAAGACACCCGCAAGAACTTTACCGATCACCTCTACACAGCCCTGGTTCAAGCAGAGATTCACACATTTAGAGACGATGATGAAATTGGGAGAGGAGAAAATATAAAGTCAGAGCTCCAACAGGCAATACAACAATAAAAAATATCGATAATCGTGTTCTCCAAAGCATATGCTTTGTCGCGGTGGTGCCTGGATGAACTTGTAATGATCATGGAACGTAAGAGGAATACTGACTGCATAATTTTGCCGGTCTTCTATGATGTGGATCCGTCTGAAGTCAGAAATCAAACAGGGAGCTTTGCTGCAGCATTTGTGGATCATGAAGGAGATGGAGCAAGTGAATGGGTGGCGGATTGCTTTGAAGGAAGTTGCAGATCGAGGAGGAATGGTTTTAGGAGATGGGTAAGTTGTATTTCTTGATGAAACTACACATAACATAATACTAGAATGCTGGTTTTGAACTCTTAATTTTTTCAGGTTTGTAGTTAAGCATTTAGATGATAATTGATAATACCACTACAATTTAGTGAAACTATAACACTCCCAACTCAAAGAACATACAAGGAAAATAAAAATAGAAGATATTTTTTTCTCTTTTTTTTCCTTGACTACCTGAAAAAGCAAAGATTTCTACATTATTCCATTTTTGGTTTTAATATGTGGTGATAACATAGCTGCAAAAGTAGCAATCCATCATTGACGCACATCCTGGTTTAATTTCTTTTTTCCAGGATGCTAAGATTTTGAAACTTTACGGAGAGAATTATACATTACATTTTTCTTTCTGATGCAGGTATGAGGCACAGCTTGTCCAATCTATCGTGTAAAAGGTATGAGCAACAATAAAAGTTCTTCTGCAACATAATGCACCCTTAATCTTTCAGATATCCTAAACAATGCTGATGACATACATGATGTTGATGGAGGGATTATATCAAGGATGCTTTATGTTGCAGAAGAAATCTTATTATTCTTGATGATGTGGACAAATGGGACCACTTCAATGCAATTGTTGGCATGCGAAATTGGCTTCGCCAAGGAAGTAAATCATTGTAAGAACTAGAAATAAGGCTTTGATTGTAGATGATGGTGAGTGTGTCAAGTGCAAAGATGAACCTCTAGATAACAAAAAATCACTTAATCTTTTGAGTTGGCATGCCTGTGGACAAGCTTACCCAGTTGAAGATTTTATGGAGGAATCTTGGAGAATAGTACATCATTGTAATGGACTTCCAGTAGCCCTTTGTGCTATTGGTTCTTCATTTTTTAGTAAAAGCAGAAAAGTATGGGAAAGCGCATTACATGAAATGGAAGTGATTCCAAATTGTCAAGTTCAAAAGGTCCTTGCAAAAAGTTAGAACTCTCCTGATGATGATTATCAGAAGAACTTATTCCTTGATATTGCTTATTTCTTCAATGGAATAGATGAGAATTATGCAGTTAGGACACTTGATGGGTTCGGTATAGATGCAAGATTTAGGATTGACTATCTCATCGATTGATGTCTTGTAGAAATTGTTAAAATAAAATGAAAAAAATTTATAAATGCATCAACTTGTAAGAGACATGGGAAGGGAAATTGCTCGTCAAGAATCACCCAAATGTCAAAGAATATGGCATCACACATGGAAGCTTTTACAGTTTTGAAAGAAACAAGTGTAAGAGTAATTGGTTCTGTTTTCCTATCTTCATGGTATTTAGGTGTCTTAAAATGTTCATGCTTTTACTTTCTTTTCTCATTTACTTTCAATATTTTGGAAGCATGATGATGAAAAATTGTGTGACCTTACCCTGTATATGCATGAATAAGTACAGAAGTTGTCTGTACTGTCACTGATTCAATGGTGCACTTGCAACCGCTGCAGGCTTAACTTCTTTCAACAATGTCTTCTTCCTACACTCCTCTCTCAATAGTGGCTTTCTGAGTTTTTCTTGGGGGAACAAGTACAAATTAACCAAACGAGTTTGTTTCTTGTCCTCAGCACGGATACATTTAGAAAGATGTAAAATGTAAAATTTCTCCAGTTAAATTACACAAGTTCTGTGGAAGTTATGAACAGTTTTCCAAGAATTTGATGTAGTTATGTTGGCATGGATTCCCTTTAAGATATGACACATTGGACTTCGCGCGACTATGTAAAAATGAAATCTTATAAGAGAAAAGAACATACATTTGATATCTTGTTTTTTATGGGAAATGATCTTATTTAAAGAGTCGTAATCTAGTATTATGATCACTAGGAACTTTAACTGGTTAACAAAGATTTTATGGTACAAGACTGGTTATATAAAAGAGAATATATTATCACCTTTTAAACTTTCTGCCTATGACAAGTTGCATTGTTGATTTTATCTTAAATTCCTAAAAATTTATTGGTTTATGCTCTGATGGTTTGCTTGTAATATTCTCGACTCTAGCGTCAGTGAATATTCAACTATAAATATTTTCAACTCTGACGTTAGTAAATATTACGTAGTTAGAAAATAATAATAACAAAATATAATAAAATAAATTTAAATAACTATTTTTATTCTTGACTCTAATATCAGTAAATAAACCAATAAACCAAATTTAATTTTTATGTATGCATGCATGCATTTATTTTATTTTATTTTACTTGTTTTTATTTTTTTTTACCTTTATTTTTATTTTTTTGGGTTAGGTCTAGTGGGCAGTTTTTACCCACAAACATGCGTGAATTGTTCACAAACCC
This sequence comes from Populus alba, assembly GCF_005239225.2. Classification (NCBI taxonomy): domain Eukaryota; kingdom Viridiplantae; phylum Streptophyta; class Magnoliopsida; order Malpighiales; family Salicaceae; genus Populus; species Populus alba. The sequence goes on along the minus strand of NC_133294.1, from coordinate 3,753,739 downwards.
TTCCTACAGTCGCCATGTAATTAAATCTCTAATACACAGTGTTGATGAATTATTTTGCACAATTGGAGACACTTACCTGGGAGCAGGATGAAGGCGATGGCGTGCTGTTTGTCCATTCGTTTACTTTTCCTCTGGTTCTTTCTTTTCTTTTGCTTTCTCTCGGTGCAACCTTTGCCTGTGTTTGTTTTTCTCTATTTTTCTTTTAGTCTCCCCGTATATGCTCTGTTCTTCTTTGCGGATTCTGTGTTTCCTACTTTCACTCCCTCTCCTCTGTTCGGCTGTTTGTTTTTTCTTTGTCCTCCCCGGGTTTCTACCTCTGTTTCCTTCCCGGGTTCTTTTGGTTTTTCCTTAGTCCCCTGGTTTGTTCCCTTTTCCAGTTCTTCCCTCTGTATTTTTTGGTCTTCTCAAGCAATAATAGCAGTGGCTGTTGAAAATAGAGCTTTTGGAGCTGCCACCGAAGAAGAAGACAAGGGCGTCCTTTTAGTTTTTCACTGATGTTCGTTTTTTCTCTCTGTTTTTCGCTTCAATCTCTTCTCTGTCATCCCTTGTTTCTCTCTTCTGTTTTTTTTTATATGTTCTTCTTTACGTTTCTCCTTCCCCCAGTCCCCCCCGTGTGCATGGTCTTTCTCTGGCTTTTTATAGAGCCAAAGAATGCCATGCATGTTGGGCGGAATCCCAGCGGCCGGTGATGTACTGATCTCTGCTCTTGGGAGGAGTAAGCACACTGAGACACAATATTTTACGTGGTTCGGCAAAACCGCCTACATCCACGGGAGAGAGTCATTTTATTATAGATAGAGAAGGGATACAATAAATACATGGAGGAGGAGGCACATCCACTCAACTCAACTCCCTATTCTAGCAGCTGCAATGGCTACAGGGGCAGTAGCTCTTTCTCTCCTCTTTCTCTTCACTTCATTCTCATGTTCTCTCACGTTTTAGCTCTCAAAACATGCCTCTTTTATAGGCAAATGATAGCACCAACTCCAGCTCCTTTTCATCAATAATGGGTGCTGAATTTTGACAATTGAGAAGGCTGCACATGGTTGATACTTTTGTCAATGGTGGGTGCAACCACCATTGACAAATGGTAAAGCCTACCTTGTAGGTTAGGTTGCCTATTAATGGCAAATCCCAACAATCACCCCCTTTGACATTTATATGGGCAATTGTCCTCTTGCTTCTTCAGCACAAGCTTGCATCCTGCAGCTCTTCCAAGCTTACCATTCCGAGAGCGTCTGTGGCCAAGTTTACAGGTACTCGCCCAACCTTTCAATCACCAGAGTCACTAAAGCACACCTTTTCTCACACAAAAGGATCACTACAACCAGATGGTCTGCCACTTCACATCTGAAGAGTGTTAACGCTTGTCTCTGGGACACAATATTCCCCTTCAAGCGTATCAACCATACTCGGTCCGGAATGATTCATCAAGCCTCACACCAAGGCTTAAAACACCCCCTCAAACGGAAATTTCTATTTCCAAGTGCGACAGTCATTATCTGAGTATCTCAATATGATCACGAGCTCACCACTCTTCCAAGAGTCTACCCATCCAGGAGTTGCGCCTGCCCTCTGTTCCATCCTAGGAACCACGCCTTACTTCTCCGTGAGTCTCTCGCTCTTAGTCTCAAGAGTCCAGGTAGCTCTCCACCTTTAACCATGGGGGCAACCCATTAAAGGTTGATCCATATATGTCTTGATACTGTGAGTATTACAATGCCTTCACCGAGCTCACCACCTTGACAAGAGTCGACTTGTTCCCGGAACCTGCACATGCCCTCTGCTCCTTCATAGCAGCCGCGTCTTAATGCTCCATAAGTCATCCACTTATTGTCCAAGGAAAATGTCTTCTAGCTTATTGATCTTTTGCATGAGGGCAATATCCATGAAAGTCAATCCTGCATTTGTCTTCATACTCATCATAGCCACTTCATTTGACTATACACCTGTCCACTTATATCTAGCCATCACATCGGCTCTGGGGCGTTCTGAACTGGGCTCATGTCGTGGCCCACACACTTTCTCCTTAGGTGTCTCCGCTCGTCGTTATGCGGCGGTCTGAAATGGGGCTCCTATCATGGCCCTCACACCTTCTCTAAGGTCTCTTCGCCCGTTGACATGGGACGGTCTGAACTGGGGCTCCTATTATGGCCCTCACACCTTCTCCTGAGGTGTCTCCGCTCGTCGTCATACGGCGGTCTAAATCGGGGACTCATATCATGGTCCTCACACCATCCATCCGAGGTGTCTTCACTCATTATGCAGCGGTCTTATCCTCCTTTAGTTGGGATGACTGTAGTGACTCCAAGATTCTCTACTACCATGTGGACTTGGGAGAGATTACTGCCACTGACTACATAGAAAGAGAAAGTTGCGGAATACTCCTCACAATCCTCCACCTCGATTTCTATGTTTGGAGCTTCTACGTCTTTCTGTTTGACAGCTCCACCTACACCACCTCTCTTTGGTGTCTTCGCCTTTCATCATAGGCGGTCGCCTTTTATCACAAGCGTTTGCACCCCTTTAATTAGGTGCCTCTGCAACAGCTCATCTTTCCATCCTTGCATGCATTGGAAAGGTCCTCGCGTGTTGTCTTCATCAAGAGCACATGAGACTTCCTGTTGTACAACTTCTACATAGTCTCTGCTCTAAGCTTCATCTAGGAACTGTTCTTCTCCTTGCACCTGTTGTCTCATTACAGTACCTCGTTGGATCCTATGGGTACTCTTGCATAATCTCCGTGTGCCCTCGTGCAATTTCTGTTCTCCAGATTTCTCCATATTCCTTGCTTATGTTTGACAGCAACTCATCCCGTCACAACACATATCCAAGTCAAAATAGGGTGCCAATCTTTATCCCCTTGTGTATTTCTCTTCCATTATCAGGGTCTTCATCAATTCTCCCTTCGAGAAATCACAGTCACTGAATCTAGCTTCTTTGGAGAAATCACCACTCCATCAGATCCTTGATCATACGGAACCCAACTATTCCCCTTGTGCCGGCATCCTGCTAGTCTTCAACCGTTTCATTACAAACTGCTATATATACGAAAATAGTACCGTATGGATAATCCTTCCACTAAGCAAGTTCCCAGGAAAGATTGGAGGGGTCACAACGGTCCCGCATAAAACCCAATCTCCTAGACAGAACTTCTTAGGCCATATCTATCCATCATATTGTCTCTCCGTATATACAACCATTTGGTAGCTTTGTTGCGGCTTTCCTTTACAAGTGATTTGGAATATACAGGTTTAATACATGATTTCTCAACATCTAGCGAGACTACTAGTGCTTAGATTCGTTAAGATTGGTCTTCGTTAATTTTCACTCTACACCTCAAATTGTCCACATCTCGGGTGTCCTGACTGTCCCAATTTTGCCTTCCATCAAAGCATTAAAATTTTCACTTAACAGTTCAGCACATGTAGTTGGGTAAACATGTGCACCTTCTTCCTCTTCATCTCCATCGACCACCATGATGACCTTCAGATGCCTCCTCATCAGGCAATCTCTCTTTAATAATTCACCACCGCCATTTTCGGTCTCGAATCTAAACGATCGGATCATACCATTGCATCCGGAATGATCAAATTAGTTGGAAACATGTCTTGAATCGTCCAAATCGCACTTCAGACGACTAAGATTTGATCAAAACAATTCTGGCCTGATCAACGGCTCAGATTCAATTTCAGATCCGGTTGCACGTAGGATCAGCTACACTGGATCCTATCCCTCAGCTCGGCTCAACTCGGCGTGGCTCGGCTCGTGGTTGATGACGTGGCAGGTGGGTCCCACTATGCTGACATGTCTGGTGACTAGTCAATGCCTTGCTGACTGTGTATGCTGATGTCATCCTTTGCATGGTACTGTTCATGATACCGTCACTGTTCATGTCTATTGTTCACATGGGTCAGGTCAACTGGTATTTGGGTCGGGTCAACTCATCCGGGTGAAGAAGACGCGTGGGGCGCGTAGGTAGACACCTTGCCGGAGAGTGATGGAGAGTGCGGCCATGTCCGACGTCCGATTTTGAAGCGGTTTTCACCAGTGGCTTCGTCTCTTCCTCCTCTACACAGTGGGATGGTCAAAACACTATTTTGACAACTTTCATTTTTGAGCAAAAAATCAAACACCACTTAAAACCAAAAGCTCTAATACCAATTGTTGGGCGGAATCCGGGGACCGGTGATGTTCTGATAATTGCTCAATGGAGGGATAAGCACACTGAGACACAATATTTTACGTGGTTCGTCAAAACCGCCTACATCCACGGGAGAGAGTCATTTTATTATAGATAGAGAAGGGATACAATAAATACATGGAGGAGGAGGCACATCCACTCAACTCAACTCACTATTCTCGCAGCTGCAATGGCTGCAGGGCTGCTACCCATGGCAGCAACTCTTTCTCTCCTCTTTCTCTTCACTTTATTCTCATGTTCTCTCACGTTTTAGCTCTCAAAACATGCCTCTTTTATAGGCAAATGATAGCACCAACTCCAGCTCCTTTTCATCAATAATGGCTGCTGAATTTTGACAATTGAGAAGGCTGCACATGGTTGATACTTTTGTCAATGGTGGGTGCAACCACCATTGACAAATGGTAAAGCCTACCTTGTAGGTTAGGTTGCCTATTAATGGCAAATCCCAACAATCACCCCCTTTGACATTTATATGGGCAATTGTCCTCTTGCTTCTTCAGCACAAGCTTGCATCCTGCAGCTCTTCCAAGCTTACCATTCCGAGAGCTTGGAAGATTTGGGATTGACAATCTCATCGATAGATGTCTTGTCGAAATCAACAGTGATCAAAGGTTGTGGATGCATCAACTAGTAAGAGATATGGGAAGGGAAATTGCTCGTCAAGAATCTCCCAAATGTCAAAGAATATGGCGTCACGAGGATGCTTTTACTGTTTTGAAAGGAACTACTGTAAGTAGCTCAATTTTTTTATGTCTACTTAAATGGTTTGTGGTGCCTTGACATATTCTTTCATTTACTTTCCTTTCTCATGTACTTTTAATATTATTATGCAGGATGCTGAAAAATTGCATGGCCTTACTATTGATATGCATGCATTAATGGAAGATAATTATGCAAAAGTTGTCTGTACTGATTCAATGGTAAGTCGAAAGCGCCGCAGGCTTAACTTCTTTCAACAATGGCTTTCTGATTTTTCCGATGGGAGAAAATTACAAACAAGTTTGTTTCCTATCCTCAGCACGGATGCTTTTAGAAAGATGAAAGATGTAAAATTTCTCCAACTAAACTACACTAATTTTCATGGAAGTTTTGAGCACTTTCCCAAGAATTTGATATGGTTATGTTGGCATGGATTGTCTTGGAGATCCATACCAAATCACGTATGCTTGGAGAAGCTTGTGGTTCTTGATCTATCCAGAAGTTGTCTAGTTGATGCTTGGAAAGGCAAACTGGTATGTATAAACTAAATTCATGTATTGTCACAGTTTCTATAGCTATCTCTCTCGTTTCAATTGATAACAACTAAATTCATGCATTGTCACAGTTTCTTCCAAAATTGAAAGTTCTTGATCTCCGTCACTCTCATGATCTCATTAGAACCCCAAACTTCTTGGGTCTCCCAGCCCTTGAAAAGCTAATACTTGAAGACTGCATCCGTTTGGTTCAAATTCATGAATCTATTGGTGATTTACAAAGACTGTTGATCTTAAATCTAAGAAATTGTAAAAGTCTTATAGAGCTTCCAGAAGAAATGAGTAGATTACATTCACTTCAACAGTTGGTTTTAGATGGTTGCTCAAATCTTGACAGCCTGAATATGGAGTTAGAGCATCATCAAGGGCACAAGTTGCTTCAAAGTGATGGAATTGTTGCAAGTGCATCCTACATTACATCTCTTCCATTGAAGCTATTGTTTCCCTCTAGGTTTTCAGCGAGGAAAATGTTGAGATTTACCTTGTTTTCACTGCCACGCTTCTTGGAGAGTCTAGATTTAAGTGGAACTCCAATTCGTTTTCTTCCAGAAAGCATCAAGGATCTTGGTCTACTCAGACACCTATATTTAAGAAATTGCAAAATGCTTCAGGCACTCCCAGAGCTTCCATCCCATTTGGATTCGTTAGATTTGTCCTTTTGCTATTCACTGCGAAGAATTAAAAATTCAAACAGTTGGACTGAAGGAGATGGTTGTGATCAATTTGTCGAGTTCCAAGATCGGATAAAGCAAGAATTAATCCAAAAGTTTGACTCACACATGCTCAGAATAATGGAAATGGTTGGTGCTCAAATACAGACATCGAGATTTCAGGTACTCCCTCGCCCATGTTATTTTCTTTGAAATCTACATTGAATACTTTTCTTTTGCTCATTTTATAGACATTGTTTGGTGGTACAGATAATATTTACAGATGGCAAATTCAATGTTGTCGTATATGTATATGATAAAGATGAGATGTTAAAAGGGTTTTATGAGGAGGAAGAAGAGGATAATTGGCTAATTCAGAATGAGTATATAGATAACTTTTCATTCAAAATATCCTCACCACCTCCTGCGCACCGGATACGTGGCTTTAATCTGTTCATAAGTTGTGTGACGTCAGCATACCGTGGCTTTAGTTATGTTCATATTGAAATCAGAAACAATACCAGTGGTCTATACATGCTTTGTCTAGGCTTTGTCTTCCCTTTGATGTACGGGCGTGGTGTTCGTGAATTCCAATTGCTATGCCACAGGAAATTAGGGGGCGATGATCCTACATTTGATAATGGTGAGTATTTCAGTGCTTCCCCATGATCCAGCTTTCCAAATAAAGGCTATTGGTGTACAATCAAAGGATGATGATATCCAATCAAAGGATGAAGTTATCAATGCCCACAACAGTAGCGATGATGCACACGCGGCCAAAGTAAAAATAGCTTCTCGTATTTTTAGAAATTATTATTGTGGTTTACATGGTAATAGAAATAGTATCGATTGGTGGTATTTTGCAAAGAGAGGTCTAGAACTTGGCCAAAGAAGAGGTTTGCTTTTTTAGATTTCATCCACAACATTAAAAAAGCTGGAAAGCTTTTTGAAATGGTTTTTTTCTTTTTTCTTGAAAAGCTTATCATGAAAATAATTTTGTATGTTCCTCCTTTTTTATCATGGAAAGCATTGAGATCTTTTATTTATAAATATTTGTCGGGACTTTCACTTTCTTTTTTTTTTTTTTTTTTTTTCTGTAATATGATATTATTTAATTAATTAATTTTTATTTATAAAATCTTGGGTTTATAATAAGATATATTAAATATATTATTTTATGTGTCAATCTTCTATTGACCAAAATATATGTAATGATTCAATTTTTTTACGTTATTTTATCTATTTTATTTCATCTTTTTATAAATTTTTTTTTAAAAATATAATAATCATTAAAATTTAAAAATTAATTTTGATTGAAAATTATCAAATTAAAAAATAGAATTAAAATTCAATAACAAAAGTGGAAAGCTTTTGAAATTGTTTTTTTTTTTGAAAAGCTTATCAGGAAAATAGTTTTGTATCTCTAGTAATCTTCCTTCTTTCTTTGTATAGCATGAGATCTTTTATTTATAAATATTTGTAATGGCTTTCACTTTTTTTTGCCGCTGTAATATGTTATTATTTATTAATTGATTTTTATTTATAAAATCTTATATTTTATAATAAAATATATTTAAATATCTTATCTTACTTGTCAACCTTTTATTGATCAAAATATATGTAAAGATCCATTTTATTTTCATGTTATTTTATCTTTTTATATAAAAATAACACATGATGAAATTTAATTATTAATTTTTTTTTTTGTTACTATATAGTGAAATTTGATTGGTAATATATATATATATATATATATATATATATATATATATATATATATATATATATATATAAAAATTACCATGACCTTAAACATCAAAACCCTTTTTTTTTATCAACATTATGAGGATCTTGGAATTTGTTTTCATTTCCCTGGTTTTTGTCAACAACAGTTGTTCTAGGAGACGCGAAAGCCACAAAGTTCTAACCACTTGGACCTTTTGGAGCTATATCATGGCATGCTCTGTTGATTTGCCCAACCCATTCTCTTGATGCAAGATCAAGTGCTGAAAGCATTCCAGGTTTAAATCTTCAAGAAATTGCTGAGGATGTCTGAGGAGAAATAGACCGCAACCTCATCTTGTAGAGCATGACCAAAGCCACAGAGCTGTGGTTTTGTGTAGACACTCACAAACCCCATCTTTGCTTCTTTTTTAAGAACTGGGTGGAGGAGGCGGTGGGAGTGGCCCGATGGCAGTGATGGAGGAATTAAAAGCTCGACCTGTGCTGTTGCACATACACAAGTTTACCTTCTGTAGAATTTCAAACTTCTGCAATAACAGTCCCATAAGCTCTTTATTATCTGGGTAACCGCATGGCATTCTCTTGCTATAGGGAGGTTTTTTTTAAAAAAAAGAAAAAAAGAAAAAAAAAAAGAATATGGAGGGGGATCGAAGAGCAAGAACAGAGCAAACACAGTACATGAAGGGAAGAGAGGCAGGAGGGACGAAGATAAAAACAGAGAAGAGGGAGGAACGAAGAGAAAAAAAGAAACAGAGAACAGGGGGGAACGAAGGAGAAGACTAAAAAATACAGGGGGTGAGAAGGAACGAATGATGAGAAACAGAACCAGGGAAGGAAAACGAGCCTAACACAGAGACGAAAACGAGAAACACAGAGGAGGGAGCTTCCATTCAACCAGCAGCACCTCACGCCTTCATCACCATCGTCTTCATCCTGAGCAGAAAAACCAGAGAGAAAGCAAAAGGAAAGAAACAGTCAGTAAAGAAAGCGAAACGAGGAACACAGGAAGTATTACATAAAGCATCAAAAAGTACAAAGTGAATCAGAGCTCTGCAAACCCATTTGCTGTTTTCTCTTAAACAACTAAAAAACGCTCGAGTTCTCTTCCAATTTTCCGATCAGCCAAGTCAACGGGAAACCTCACATACTCTTTTGACAATAGAATCATATTACTATCAAACCATGGTGTTGGGGCAGAATCCGTCGACCGGTGATGTACTGATCTTTGCTCAACGGAGGGGTAAGCACATTGAGACAATATTTTACGTGGTTCGGCAAAACCGCCTACATCCACGGGAGATAGTCCATTTTATTTAGAGATAGAAAAAGGATACAATAAATACATGTAGGAGGATCACATCCACTCAACTCCCATCTCTCGTTGCTGCCCTTGCAGCTGCTGCAATGGCTGCTGCCATTGCAGCTCTCTCTTTCTCTCTATTCTCTTTACATGTCTCACAACCTCTCACACTCTTGCTCTCAAATATAAGCCTCCTTTATAGGCATTTCTTAGCAACCTTCTCCAGCACATGTAGGGGACAATAGGTCCTGAAATCATGCCACTAATTGTGGCATTAATGGAGCCACCACCAACTTAGTGGTGGGGTATTGCCACTAAATGGCAATACCTAACAATCACTCCCTTTGCCATTTATGTGAGCAATTGTCCTCTTGCTTCATCAGGACAAGCTTGCATTCTGCAGCTTTCCAAGCTTTCCATTCTGAGAGCGCCTGTGGCCAAGTTTACAAGTACTCGCCCAACCTTTCAATCACCAGAGTCACCAAAGCACACCTTTGCTTACACCAAAGGATCACTTCAACCAGATGGTCTCACACATCACATCTGAAAAGTGTTAACGCTTGTCTCTGGAAACATTCCCCTTCGAGCATATCAACCATGCTCGGTCCGGAATGATTTATCAAGCCTCACACCAAGGCTTACAACACCCCCTCAAACGAAATTTTTATTTCCAAGTGCGACAGTCATAATCTGAGTATCTCAATATGATCACTAGCTCACCACTCTTCCAAGAGTCTACTCATCCAGGAGTTGTGCCTGCCCTCTGTTCCACCTTAGAAACCACGTCTTACTTCTCCATGAGTCTCTCGTTCTTAGTCTCAAGAGTCCAGGTCGCTATCCACCTTTAACCATGGGGGCAGCCCATTAAAGATTGATCCATATCTGTCTTCATACTCTGAGTATTACAATGCCATCTTCGAGCTCACCACCTTGACAAGAGTCAACTTGTTCCCGGAACCTGCACATGCCCTTTGCTCCTTCATAGCAGTCGCGTCTTAATGCTCCACAAGTCACACACTTATTGTCCAAGGAAAATGTCTTCTAGCTCATTGATCTTTAGCATGGGGGCAATATCCATGAAAGTCAATCATGTATTTTTCTTTATACTCATCATAGCCACTTCATTGGCTATCCATCTGTCCATTTATATCTAGCCATCACATCGGCTCTGGGGTTTTCTGAACTGGGCTCATATCGTGGCCCACACACCTTCTCCTTGGGTGTCTCCGCTCGTCATCATGCGGCGGTCTAAAATGGGGCTCCTAACACGGCCCTCACACCTTCCATCTGAGGTGTCTCCCCCATCGTGGAGCGGTCTCATCCTCCTTCATCTGGGATGACTTCAGTGGCTCCAAGATTCTCTACCACCATGTGGACTTGGGAGAGATTATTGCCACTAATTACATAGAAAGAGAAAGTTGCGGCATACTCCTCGCAATCCTCCACCTTGATTTCTATGTTTGGAGCTTCTACACCTTTCTGCTTGATAGCTCCACCTACACCACTCTCTTTGGTGTCTTCGCCTTTCATAGGCAATCGCCTTTTATCACAAGCGTTCACACCCCCTTAATTAGGTGCCTCTGCAACATCTCATCTTTCCATTCTTGCATGCATTGGAAAGGTCCTCACCTGTTGTCTTCATCAAGAGCACAAGAGACTTCCTGTTGTACACAGTCTCTGCTCTAAGCTTCATCTGGGAATTCTTCTTCTCCTTGCACTTGTTGTCTCATTACAGTACCTCATTGGATCCCTTGGGTACTCTTGCACAATCTCTGTGTGCCCTCGTACAATTTCGGTTCTCCAGATTTCTCCCTATTCCTTGCTTATGTTTGACAGCAGCTCATCCCGTCACAATACCTTCCAAGTTAAAATAGGGTGCCAATCTTTATCCCCTTGCTGTATTTCTCTTCCACTATCAGGGTCTTCATCAATTCTCCCCTCGAGAAATCACAGTCACCGAATCTAACTTCTTTGGAGAAATCACCACTCCATCAGATCCTTGATCATACGGAACCCAACTGTTCCTTTGTGCCGTCATCTTGCTAGTCTTCAATAGTTTCATAACAAACTGTCACATATACGAAAATAATACCGTATGGATAATCCTTCCACTAAGTAAGTTCCCAGGAAAGATTGGAGAGGTCACACTAGTCCTGCTTAAAACCCAATCTCCTAGACAGAACTTCTTAGGCCATATCTTTCCATCGTACTGTCTCTCCGTATATACAACCATTTGCTAGCTTTGTTGCGACTTTCCTTTACAAGTGATCTGGAATATACAGGTTTAATACATGATTTCTCAACATCTAGCATGACTGCTAGTGCTTAGATTCATCAAGATTGGTCTTCGTCAATTTTCACTCTCCACCTCTAATTGTCCACATAACCGGGTGTCCAGAGTGTCCCAATTTTGCCTTCCATCAAGGCATTACATTTTCCCATTTAACAGTTTAGCACATGTAATTGGGTACACATATGCACCTTCTTCTTCTTCATCTCCATCGACCTCCATCATGACCCTCAGATGCCTCCTGATCGGGCAATCTCTCTTAATAATTAACAACCGCCATTTTCGGTCTCAAATCTCAATGATCGGACCATACCATTGCATCCAAAATGATCAAATTAGCTGGAAACATGTCTTGAATCGTCCAAATCGGCACTTCAGACGGCTAAGATTTGATCAAAACAATTCTGGCCTGATCAACGGCTCAGATTCAATCTCAGATCCGGTTGCACATAGACTCTGCTGCACAAAATCCTTTCCCTTGGCTCGTGGCTCGGCTCGGCACAAATTGGCTCGGCAAAAATCGGCTCGGCTTGCGGTTGATGACAATGCATGTGGGTCCCACGGTGCTGACGTGTCTGCTAACTGGGCACTGACATGGCATGCCAACTCTGCATACTGACATCATCTCTATCTGGGTCTGGCCCATGGGTCGGGTCGCCTAGTATTCAGGTCGGGTCAGCCCATCCGGACGAAGAAGACGCGTGGCGCGCGTCTGCGCGCGTGGACAGTCACCTCGCCGGCGCGTGATGACGTGTGCGGACATTTCCGGCATCCGATTTCGACGCGGTTTTCAACAGTGGCTTCGTCTCTTCCTCCTCTACACGATGGTATGGTCAAAACACAAGTTTGACAACTTTCGTTTTTGAGCAAAAATCAAACACCACTTAAACCGTCAGCTCTGATACCAATTATTGGGGCGGAATCTGTCCACCGGTGATGTACTGATCTTTGCTCAACGGAGGGGTAAACACACTAAGACAATATTTTACGTGGTTCGGCAAAACCGCCTACATCCACGGGAGAGAGTCCATTTTATTTAGAGATAGAGAAAGGATACAATAAATACATGGAAGAGGATCACATCCACTCAACTCCCATCTCTCGTTGCTACCCTTGCAGCTGTTGCAATGGCTGCTGCCATTGCAGCTCTCTCTTTCTCTCTATTCTCTTTACATGTCTCACAACCTCTCACACTCTTGCTCTCAAATATAAGCCTCCTTTATCGGCATTTCTTAGCAACCTTCTCCAGCACATATAAGGGACAATAGGTCCTGAAATCATGCCACTAATTGTGGCATTAATGGAGCCACCGCCAACTTAGTGGTGGGGTATTGCCACTAAATGGCAGTACCTAACACATGGAACCTCCATTCTTATAGAAGGGTTGTCTTAAAAGTTTTGAGCAGAACCACTTATTAGATTACTGATACAGAACAGCAACCACAACTTAAGAGAGAAGGGAAAGGGAAACTTGCAAGTACTCTCTCTTTCTTATCTCTAGTTTACTTTGGTTCCAGCTACTGTCTTGTTTTGTTTGTTGATGATCACTTAGATTAAACCACTTTAGTGACTACTTGTTCATCATCTCATCTTATCATGCCACTCAAAAAATTATAAACTAATAAATTCACCTCCGTGGGCTTTGTAAGGATTACAAGATGTGTGCTTTCTAAATAATTAAGGCTTACATAGCCAGATGAGGATCCTTAATGACTTTCCTTTCTTGCTCCATCTGTGCTTCTAAATGTGTGGTAGCAAGTGCGGATAACATATGTATAGATATTTCTCTTAAAGGGTCTGGGGGAGTTGATTGCTGTTATGAAGAAAAAATAGGATAATGATATATAAATACCTCAGCTAATTGATGTGCTATCGATCTTGAATAATCGGCATTCATCCTGCAACTTTGTTTCTTTGCTAGTCTAGAAATGACTTTTGGAAAATATCTAGAATCCTCATTTTGACGGTTCTCTAGTTGTAAATATCAAGTGTTCTTGAGTTTTAGAGGTGAAGACACCCGCAAGAACTTTACCGATCACCTCTACACAACCCTGGTTCAAGTAGAGATTCACACATTTAGAGACGATGATGAAATTGGGAGAGGAGAAAAAATAAAGTCAGAGCTCCAACAGGCAATACAACAATAAAAAATATCGATAATCGTGTTCTCCAAAGCATATGCTTTGTCGCGGTGGTGCCTGGATGAACTTGTAATGATCATGGAACGTAAGAGGAATACTGACTGCATAATTTTGCCGGTCTTCTATGATGTGGATCCGTCTTGTTGGAAGATTGCTTCATGAGCTGGCAAAGAACCAGTCAAAGAAGAAGTAGTCAAAGATTTATTTATGCTCTGTATTTCCTGTTTTCATGCAAATAATTAACTGCATCCTAGCCATTCCAGAAATCAACTTGGAGATCTACATAGAAACTCCAATTGATTCACACTGATGTTGCTGGTCCACTCAGCACACCTTCAATCAAAGGTAGCCGATACTATATTCTTTTTATTGATGACTTTTCTAGGATATGCTGGATTTTCTTCATGAAATACAAATCAGAAGTTGCTGGGATTTTTTTCAAATTCAAGAAGAATGTGGAAAACATAAGTAATTCAGGCCATTAGGTCTAATAATGGCAAGGAGTATACCTCATCAGAGTTCAATCTCTATTGTGAGGAAGCTGGCATCGATCATCAACTCACTGCCCCTTACACACCAGAGCAAAACGGTGTTAGTGAAAGAAGGAATCGATACATCATGGAGATGGTGAGATGCATGTTGCATGACAAGAACTTACCAAAGGATTTTTGGGCAGAAGCAGCCAGCACTGTAGTTTTTCTTCAGAACAGACTGCCCACAAAATTGCTTGACGAGAAGACACCTTTTGAAGCTTGGAATAATTACAAACCTTCATTAAGATTTCTTAAAGTCTTTGGCAGTCTGTGTTTTGTTCACATTCCACAGATCAAAAGGGACAAGCTGGACAAGAAGGCTGCACCAGGAATCTTTGTTGGCTATAGTGGTGCATCTAAAGCTTACAAGGTTTACCATCCTCAAACACAAAAAATGGTTGTTCCCAGGGATGATCACTTTCAAGAAGAAGATCAGTGGGACTGGGGACAATCACAAATGAATAATCAGCCTCATGAAGAAGAGCAATGGGACTGGGGACACTCACAAACAAACCAGCAGCCTGCAGATCCATTGCTAGATGAAACACTTGATGATCCACCAACAAGAGGCACTCGATCACTTGAGGATGTCTATCAAAGGAGCAATGTAGCCCTCTGTGAACCAGAAGGCTATGAAGAAGCTAAACAAAGTCCAGAATGGCAGAAAGCAATGCAGGAGGAGATATCAATGATTGAGAAGAATTGCACATGGGAACTTGTTGACAGACCACCTGAAAAAAACATCATTGGCGTGAAGTGGATATTCAGGACTAAACTGAATGCTGACAGCACCATCAACAAACATAAAGCTAGGCTGGTGGTCAAGGGGTATGCACAAATCTATGGTGTTGATTATTCAGATACTTTTGCGCCTGTAGCGAGAATGGACACCATTAGACTTTTACTTGCTGTTGCTGCTCAAAAGAACTGGAAAGTATTCCAGTTGGATGTCAAATCTGCCTTCCTTAATGGCATATTGCAAGAAGAAATTTCCGTTGAGCAGCCCTAAACTGAATGCTGACAGCACCATCAACAAACATAAAGCTAGGCTGGTGGTCAAGGGGTATGCACAAATCTATGGTGTTGATTATTCAGATACTTTTGCGCCTGTAGCGAGAATGGACACCATTAGACTTTTACTTGCTGTTGCTGCTCAAAAAGAACTGGAAAGTATTCCAGTTGGATGTCAAACCTGCCTTCCTCAATGGCATATTGCAAGAAGAAATTTACGTTGAGCAGCCTGCTGGTTTTGAAATTCAAGGGAAGGAAGACAAAGTGTATTTACTGAAAAAAGCTCTCTACGGGTTAAAGCAAGCACCTAGGGCATGGTATGGTCGGATTGATGATTATTTTACAGGTGCTGGCTTTCAAAAGAGCTTGTCTGAAGCAACTCTTTATGTGAAGAGCATCAACAATGATGTGATTATAATTTCACTCTATGTTGATGATCTCTCGGTGACAGGGAGCAACACAGAGCAGGTTGAGCATTTCAAGCTGAATATAATGGAAGTTTTTGAGATGACTGATCTCGGTCTAATGAGCTTCTTCCTGGGAATGGAAATCTTACAGGGCAAGGATGAAATCTTCATTTGTCAGAAGAAGTATTCAATGGAAATTTTGAAGAAATTCCATATGGAAAGTTGCAAGCCAACAACTACCCCAATGAACGAAAAGGACAAATTCAGCAAAGAAGATGGCACTGCCAAGGTGGATGAAGAAAAATTCAGAAGCTTGATTGGGTGCTTGCTGTATTTAACAGCAACTAGACCCGACATACTTCATGCAACAAGTTTACTATCTCGGTTTATGCATTGTCCGAGTGAAATTCACATGAGAGCTGCCAAAAGAATCCTAAGGTACATCAAAGGGACCTGCAACTATGGAGTCAAATTTCAGAAGTGTCAGGAATTAAAACTACATGGATTTTCTGACAGTGATTGGGGAGGATCCATTGATGACATGAAGAGCACCTCTGGTTTTTGTTTCAACCTAGGGTCAACTATATTTTCATGGTCATCCAAGAAGCAAGACACGGTGGCTCAATCTACAGCAAAGGCAGAATTCATTGCTGCCATAGCAGCTGTAAACCAAGCTCTTTGGCTTCAAAAATTGCTACGTAATTTACATATGGAAGGAGAGGAAGCAACTGAAATTTCAGTTGACAATCAAGCAGCTATAGCAATCTCACATAATCCTGTGTTTCATGGGAAAACAAAGCACTTTAACATTAAAGAACCAGTCAAAGAAGAAGTAGTCAAAGATTTATTTATGCTCTGTATTTCCTGTTTTCATGCAAATAATTAACTACATCCTAGTCTTTAGGAATTAAGTGATATGTTAGTATGTTAACAAATTGTAGCAGGATTTTTATGCTTTATTGTAGCATTTCTGTTTTGTTTACATTATAAATATCTGTAAAGATTGCAACATAAAATGCAATCGTATTCTTCAATTCTCAGCTAATAAAACAGTAAAAACTTCTACTGTTCAAAACAAGATTTCTGGCAATTCTCAACAGTAACAAATTGTTACTGTAAACATCAAAACTGTCCATTCTTTCTAAGTTTCATTTTTCCTTTTCTAAACACTGTCACGTCTGAAGTCAGAAATCAAACAGGGAGCTTTGCTGCAGCATTTGTGGATCATGAAGGAGATGGAGCAAGTGAATGGGTGGCGGATTGCTTTGAAGGAAGTTGCAGATCTAGGAGGAATGGTTTTAGGAGTGGGTAAGTTGTATTTCTTGATGAAACTACACATAACATAATACTAGAATGCTGGTTTTGAACTCTTAATTTTTTCAGGTTTGTAGTTAAGCATTTAGATGATAATTGATAATACCACTACAATTTAGTGAAACTATAACACTCCCAACTCAAAGAACATACAAGGAAAATAAAAATAGAAGATATTTTGTTCTCTTTTTTTTCCTTGACTACCTAAAAAAGCAAAGATTTCTACATTATTCCATTTTTGGTTTTAATATGTGGTGATAACATAGCTGCAAAAGTAGCAATCCATCATTGACGCACATCCTGGTTTAATTTCTTTTTTCCAGGATGCTAAGATTTTGAAACTTTACGGAGAGAATTATACATTACATTTTTCTTTCTGATGCAGGTATGAGGCACAGCTTGTCCAATCTATCGTGTAAAAGGTATGAGCAACAATAAGAGTTCTTCTGCAACATAATGCACCCTTAATCTTTATAAATTTGAAGGCAGGAGCTTTCTATCAAATGTTAGAGAAAGGTCAAAAGAATCCAATGGTGTAGTTTGTCTGCAGAGGCAACTTCTTTCTGATATTCTAAACAAGATTGCTGATGAGATAAATGATGTCGATGAAGGGATTATAAAGATTAAGGGTGCATTCTGTTGCAGAAGAACTCTTATTGTTCTCGATGATGTAGACAAATGGTACCAATTCAATGCAATTGATGGCATGCAAAATTGGCTTTTCCAAGGAAGTAAAATCATTGTAACAACTAGAAATAAGGCATCGATTGTAGCTGATGGTGAGTGTGTCAAGTGCAAAGTTGAACCTGTAGATAACAAAAAATCACTTGAGCTTTTCAGTTGGCATGCCTTTGGATGCCCAGTTGAAGATTTTTTAGAGGACTCTTGGAGAATAGTATGTCATTTTTTAGAGGACTCTTGGAGAATAGTATGTCATTGTAATGGACTTCCATTGGCCCTACGTGTTATTGATTCCGAATTTTCAAGTTCAAAAGGTTCTTGCAACAAGTTACGACTCTCTTGATGATGATAATCAAAAGAACTTGTTTCTTGATATTGCTTGTTTCTTCAATAGAATGGATTACAATTATGCAGTTAGGATACTAGATGGACTCGGTTTAGGTGCAAGATTTAGAATTGACAATCTCATTAATAGATGTCTAGTAGAAATTGTCAAAATAAAAAATGATAAAAAGTTATGGATGCATCAACTCATAAGAGATATGAGAAGGGAAATTGCTCGTCAAGAATCACCCAAATGTCAAATAATATGGCATCACATGGAAGCCTTTACAGTGTTGAAAAAAACAAGTGTGAGTATCTAGTTGAAAAATCTGAATTGTTATGGCTAAGCTATTGGAAATTTGGGTCCAATGATCCGGCGTTTGATAACGGTGATGAATTCAGTGTTTCAGTGTTTACAGATGACCCGGTTGTTCAAATAAAGAGGGTTGGTGTACGAATGCTGCACGAAGAGGAAGGAACTGATGATGATAGCAGCTCATCAAACTCTAGTGATGATGTACATGTAGCAGCTAAAGCAGAAATAGCTTCTCATATTTTTAGAAATTATTATTGCAGTGACCGTTATGATTTTGATAACGAAATTATTGTGTGTTTTTTTGAAAAGAAATTAAATGTGAAAATAATGATGGGTTGAGTTGAATTTTTTTTAGATTTGGTGTTATATTGAAAGCTTTTTAAAACCTAAAATAATTTGGCACTCAGTGCACAGCTATGAATTTGCATCATTTTTTGTATGACGCAGGCCAATTTGATTTGTGACTCAGTGTCCTTAGAAAAGTGTACAAATAACACCACCCTCACAAACCAAATCATATTTTGCCTCATCGAAGTAGTTAAGAAGGCCATCATCAAATTATCACTGCTAGATGCTTTCTCCTCTGCAACCAAAGAGCAAGGGTCCCGGAAAGGAAGTTTTGTAGAGCATATGGAGAAGGTCAAGAAGTGAAAATTGCCTCTGGTCTCCAAAGCACCATGATGAGTGCGTAACGATGGCCTTCTTGACATTGAATTGTGGAAAGATTCTATTTGAATTAGAATCCAAGGTTTGAGTATACTGAAAGGAAGTGGGTTTATCTCTTGCACGATGGCCTCCAAGTTATCTCCTGCAAGTGAGAAAACTTTTACCAACAATCGTTCACTTTCTCCATATGCAACAGGCATGTCTTTTCCGTATTGACCCGTAAAGAAACAAATTCTGAGTGATTTTCTTTCTCCATTGGGAATCAATCAAATCCACAAGCTATGAAACTTTCCTCATCCTGAAGCGTTTAATGTGTATAAAAGGGTTTCCAATGCCCCTTACAGCATGACAAATAAGAAACATGGCTAACGCAACAAACAAAATTGCTCATGTAGATCGATCACTCTATTTTTTTTGCTAAGATCTGAACAGGGGAACAAGCCTGATGGACCTTCAAAAAGCACAACCGGGTCGGGTTAACATAAATAATATGGACAGAATCAATTAATGGGCTTCACATGTCTAGCCTACCATACACACCATCGAATGAATATTGAATATGAATCCCAGTGGGGCTTTGTGGCCACGTGATTAGCTGTAACTAGATTATTTACCTGAACTGTATTACTAGTAGGGCAAAGTTTTTTTCAATGTAAAAAAGATGTTGAGGTGATGATAGTGGTTTTTTTTTTAAATAAAAATAATTAAAGACTTAGGTTGTTAAGTTGCCTTAGTTCAATAAATATAATTAATTTAATAATATAATTAAAAAAAATAGACAACAACAATAAACAAATTGAACTAAAAAAAAAATCACAATGATCAACTAAAAAAAAAATGTTTGTCAATATTACAGAAATATATCCTCATAGTATTTGATAACGAAGCAAAAAAACCAAATGAAAATGTGACAACCTTATAAAAAAAATATGAATCTCAATTTTAAGTAATCAAATGTAAAATGATACAATTAAAAAAAATCAAATTAAAAAAAAACAAAAAAAATGAATTAACTCCACCCAAGTTAGTTAGCCAAATACATAACCTAATCCTTTAAGATAGTGTAAAATTCGTTTCACAGCAGTGAAATAAAACATCATTGGATTCTGTATAAATTGACAAACTTAATGCACAGAAAACACAATGTCAGGTCATGTGAGGGAAAGCAAGTCTTGAGAGATCTAACAAAGGGAAATGGAAGCTATTAACTGAAATCTAACAAATGGGAATAAATGCTTTCGTCTTTGACAATCAAAGGAAGATTCCTCTCCCACCAAAAAAACAATCTCACGCTCAAAGACTTGTGTTTCTATGAAGAGTTTCTTCAAGTTCATATCCATGAAGAGTTAAAATCTCAAATGTTTTTTTTTTGTCCTTCTTTCTTTCTGGAAGCCATACGATTTATATGTTACACATATATAGAACTATCACATCTATACGAAATTGCTTTGCATTTTGGCTTCTCTATATCCATATGTGGAAGATGACATTTCATTTAGATTTGAAGATTCCTAGCCTTTTGGACTAACACATTAGCTCGCTCACTATTTGTACCTTTATAATATAACCAAGCAAAGCTAAGGTCTAACTTTTAGTTCATTATATTGGAAGCCTCTAATCCAGTGGGAAAATGGTTGGCTTGATTTTAAGGGCATGCTAGCTTGAATTTCAAGCATCTTTAAGATGGATATACTCTCTAAAATGAATATATTCCTTTGAAGGTGAATTTGAGGGACTTATCTTTATGTACGCTTACAATACTTTAGAATAGTGTCTTTTCTATCTTGCTCGCGCAAGTGAATTGATGGGATGTTTCATTCTCTATGACTAAAATAATAATTAAGAAAAATAGTACACAAATGATTTGTAAACTGATGAATCGAATTCATCAATAAAAAAAAAAAACTGATGTATTATTATACATATAATTAAAAGGTACGGGAAATCATTGTTTCCGCACATTTAATATACTGTAGATTACAAAATAATCCATGATGCATTTCTTTCTTTTTTATTTTTACTTTTTTTTTAGCAACTTTTCATTTTGTTTTTCAACTTTCCCTTCTTTTTTTTTTCAACTTTCCTTTTTTTCCTTTTTTTCATTTAATTTTTTTTTTCAAAATTACCTTTATTGATTTTACTTTTCAAATATTGAGCTGATTAAAAATTTTATTTTGTATTTTTTTTCAAAATACTGTGAATTGCTACAATATTTTTCTACATAATTTTTTTATTTTATTTTTTAAAATTATATTTTTTAAAATCACTGTTCCCCCACACCCAATGCACTAAAAATTACAATAGTAATCTACGGTATATTTCTTTTCTTTTTTTTTCACTTTTTCATTTTTTTTGCATGTTTTTCATTTTTTTTTTTCAAACTTTTCATTTGTTTTTATTTTTTTTTATTCTTCTTCCCGATTCAACCGGAGACCTGAAAATCTGCAACAAATTCAATCTTGGACCGAGTCCCTTGCCCACGATCTCGTTTGTGGAAGATACAGTCCTGCAAAGGCAGGACTGATTAGGGGCAAGCTTTGGGGTCTCTATAAAGGAGAGACTAAAGACCGGAAAAACGGGAGGAGAAACCCAGAAAAAAGACGAAAGAAAAAGCCAGAAAAACAAAGAAGAAAAATAACCCAAAAACAGAGCAATTCTGTCGCACCCGACAGAGCAAACAAAACACAATCAAAAAAAGAAAATACAGGGAGAGGGACGAACAAGCCAGCAACAATGAAGGGGGGAAAACCCAACAACAGGGGAGGAAAAAAAACCCCCAGAAAAACAGAGCAATTAACCCAGAAAATCCAGAGAAAAACAGGGCAATCAAAACACAACCCAGAACAGAGGCAGGAACCCAGCAACAGGGGGAGACAAAAGAAACCCGAAGCAGAGGGAGAGACCCAGAACGCAGAAGACTGAAACAGGGAGGAGAACCGGTTCTGCCGTTGCTTTCATCCCTGCAGAAAAATCAAATCAAAAAACATAGCCAAGAACAGAATTAGCAAAAGCAGAGAAAACATAGCATAAATCATAGTAAAAAAAGGAGCAAAAGGAAGAAACCAGGACGAAAAACAACCGAGGCAGGAGGTCAGCAACAGGGGGGAAGAACAAACAAGAAACCCACAGATGAAAGCCCCAGCATCACAATCGGCTTCTTCTTCTCCAGCGCCGGCTTCCAAAACCAGAGGAAGAAGCTTAAAAAACGAAGAGAGGAACAACACGCCATCGCCTCCATCTTGCTCCCAGGTAAGTGTCTCCAGTTTTGCAGAATAATTCTCCAACACTGTACATTAGAAATATAATTACATGCTAACTGTTGCCAGCGTGCGTGAACAATTCAAGCACGCTGGCGGGTAAAAGCCGCCTGGTCACTGGCTTGGGCCAGTGACCAGGCTGGGCCGGCTGGTCCAATCCAGCCCAAAAAATATATAAAAATATAAAAAATATATAATAAAAATTGTGTAGGTAAAAAATATATATAAAAATGAATTTATTGTTTTTTTATTTATTCATTGACAAAAAAATTAAAAACATAAAATAAAATAGGATAAATTTATTTAGTATATTCACTGACGCCAAAGTCAAGAATAAAAAAAATACTAATGTAAATTTATTTTATTTTATTTCATTTTTATTTTTTAAGCTACATAGAAAATAAAAAATAATGCGCTTGCGTTAAAATAATAATAATAATAATAATTTGATAAAGAAATGAATTGATTTTTATTTGTTTATTCACATAAAATAAAATAGGATAAATTTAATTAGTATATTCACTGACGCCAGAGTCAAGAATAAAAAATACTAATGTAAATTTATTTTATTTTATTTTATTTCGCATGCGTAAAAAATAATTTTATAAAGAAATAAATTTTATTTTATTTGTTTATTCACTAGCGCTAGAGTCGGGAATAAAAAAATACTGATTTAAATTTATTTTGTTTTATAGCTACGTAATATTTACCAACTCCAGAGTTGGAAATATTCGTTGTTTAATATTCACTAGCGCCAGAGTCAGGAATATTATAAGCAAATTTTCATAACATAAATCAATAAATATTTAGCAATTTAAGACGAAACTAGCAATGCAGCCTGCCTCAGGCAAGACGTTTAAGGGGTGATAATATCTTCCTTTTTACATAACCAATCCCGAACCATAGAATCTCTGTTGACCAGTTAGGGTTCCTAGTGACCATAATACTAGGTGACGACTCCTTAAACAAGACCATCCCATTTAAAGAACAAGATGCCAGAAATCCGTTCTTTCCAAAGATTTAACTTAATTTTTAAGGCCGCTGCGATGTCAGGTGCGACAAACGTTGCTCTTCATTAACTTGATGTGTCTGTGACAATCCACCAGTAGATCTTAATATGAACTGGGTATGCTAACTGCTGACCATACATGTCCACTAGAAGAAGAGATAGGGACTCCCTGATCAATGGGAGCATCAGCAACATGCATGCTGCAGAAGTACTCAAATACATGTGGAGAAGCTTCATCTGAATCAGAGTTTAAATGGACATGATTA
Source organism: Populus alba (assembly GCF_005239225.2). NCBI lineage: Eukaryota > Viridiplantae > Streptophyta > Magnoliopsida > Malpighiales > Salicaceae > Populus > Populus alba. The sequence goes on along the minus strand of NC_133294.1, from coordinate 3,730,374 downwards.
TTTTCCATATTCATATACATAGGGTTAGGATCGTAGCCAACAGAAAGGGAGGAAATTGTTATCAGCTAGTTTCCAGCCATATTTATCTATATGTTATGGTATTTTTTTATGTTCTGATTTTTAGACTTGAGTTTAGCTAAATATTTTTTTGACTTAGAATAAGTCTATGTAGTTATGTAATCCCTTAGATGAAAGGAATTATGGTTGTTATGATTTTTTTTTTTTTATGATAAAGATCTTGTAATTTTTTATTTTGCCTATAAATAAATTTGAGGGATGACAGTAACCTAGATGTTCTTGTTATGCCCTTTGTTCTTTGATTAAGCTAAGTTTTCTAAATACCATTTGAAAAACAGAAATAAACTGCAGAGACTGATCCGGTGGGGAGATAATTTAAACCAGAATTGCCATAGAGGCAGAAATGTCGAATTCTTTGTTTCTTGCTCCATTATTATTCCGACCCTGAAGCACGATCTCATGGTTTTGTTCCTGCATATCCTCCATGTTTGTTTGCACCTTAATCAATCTGATCTCGAAACACAGCCTGCATATATATGTTGTTGGTGGGAGAAACCACTTGTGGTGGCTTTAGAACACTAAAAAGGAATAAAACACACGATTTTATTACAAAAACAAGCTTACAAATTACAAAACTCACAATCTTAATACACACCCTCTCTTTTCTCTCGTGTTTCTCTCTACTCTGTTTCACACTTAATAACATAAACTTAACAGCTTATTTATACATAAATTGAGAGGCAGCAGGTAGTGGTTGTTACTAATAGATGGCAGCAGGTGGTGGTGATTGATATTAGGTGGTAGTAGGTGGTAGTAGGTGGTTGATTGAGTTTACAACAACAAATCCCCCCTTTAAACTCAATCGAGGGATGTCATGCCAAGCATGAACTTCAATCTAATGAATATTTCTCCCTTCAATGACTTTGTAAAGATATCTGCAACTTGATCATTTGTTTTGCAGGATATCGGTTCAACTTCTTTGTTCTTCACATGCTCTCGAATAAAATGATGACGTGTATTGATATGTTTACTTGTTTCATGATACATTGGATTCTTGGCTAATGCAATCGCTGATCGATTATCAATATAAATCTTTGTAGCTATTGGAAATTTCGGGGCAATGATCCTGTAATCAGCAACTTCCGACTAATTCTTTGTTTATATATACACTTGACTTTCAACAGAAAGAAAAAGCTAGAATCAATTCAAATGATGCAAAATTACAGGCTAGTAAACTTTCCAAGTCAGATATGAAGAGGCTTGATCCTGCACGTGCCTTTTTCTTACTGGTGGGTGAAGTAAGAAGAACCGTGTGAGTTGATGAGAGGGACTGTGTTTTGTGCGTGTCTAATATCCCTTTTGGTAATTATAAGATCCAAGTCTTGTATAATTCTATTTAATAGATTAGTGATTGAACTTCAATTCTATTTAATAGAACCAAAAATTCAGTGTGCATTTGTATAATCAAATAGATTAGTGATTATATTCAACATTCAAGTCTTGATCAAAATAAAACCAAAAAAGTCCTCACGCGGAAACATTCCATACCATTGAGAGAGCGGGCTTGTGGGGATGACTTGTCTTAAATTTACAATCCACCCTCTCTCTCTCTCAATTCTGAGCAAATTAAAGAAAAAAAAAAAGGTCCTACCGCGGAAATGGTCCCTACCACAGAGACTTTTAAGGTTGATTTAAAAGCAGAAAATTGATGAACTGATAAGAGAATATCAGCGAAGGGAAAGTGAGGATTGCAGGTAACTTTATCAGATTTACTTGTGGGGATGACTTGTCTTAAATTTACAATCCACCCTTTTTCTCTCAATTCTGAGCAAATTAAAGACAAAAAAAAGGTCCTAACGCGGAAATGACCAAGACCCCAGAGACTTGTGAGGTTGACTTAAAAGCAGAAAATTGATGGACTTAAGAGAACATCAGCGAAGGGAAAGTGAGGATTGCAGGTAACTTTATCGGATTTACTTTATACCAAAAAAATATATATATCAAATTTACTTTAACTTTATCTTGATTTTGATCTTAATGTTTGATACGTGCTACTTTAAGTGCCAGGTTCAAAATTTAATTTAACATAATTTGATGTGTTGGATTTCACAAAAGAAAGAAAGAAAAAGGAATATTGCGCTGGAAGTAAGAGAAAGCACTGTAAAAGAAATTATACACATTAATTATATATAGTTAATTAATGTAAGATTGGCCCGACCCATGGGTGCTCTTAATATACGTGGGAAGAAAAATCCTAAAGAACAAGAAGGTCAGGAAAGGACAAAAGGAGTATTCAGGTTTGGGAAGAAAGACAAGTTGAGTCCTCGATTCATTGGACCATATGAGATTCTGGAGAGAGTTGGGGCAGTTGCTTATAGGTTAGCATTACCACCAAACTTGTCTGCTATTCATCCGGTATTTCATGTTTCCATGCTAAGGAAGTATATGCCAAATCCATCACATGTGTTAGAGGTTCATCCCATTGAGTTGAGGGATGATATGGTTTATGAGGTGCAACCGGAAGCTATAGTCGATCGATAAGTGAGGAAGCTTAGGTCGAAGGATATAGCTTCAGTGAAAGTGAAATGGAAAGGACATTCACGTGAGGAAGCGACGTGGGAGCTCGAGGATAAGATGCGTGAGTATCCTCATCTTTTCGATAATCTTGGTAAGTATTCAATCTTTTCTATTAAGTTTTGAGGACGAAACTTTTATAAGGTGGGGAGATTGCAATGTTTTGAATTAATAAGTTGGAAAATACAATAAAGCCCTTGAAGGCTTAAAGTGTGGGTATAAATGAATGAGGGGTAGTGTGGTAATTAGATAAACATAATAAATAGAAATAGAAAAAAAAAAACAAAAGAGAGAGATCTGAAAATATTGAGAGCAAACCATGAGAGAGAAGGGAGAAAGAAGAAGAAGAAGAGAAAAGAGGGAAATTAGAAAGGAAATAGAAAGGAGTTGGAGGAAATAAGTAAAAGGGTAAGATTATGTATAAATATGTATTAATTAAGCTTTAATTTCGGTTTTGATGAATGTTAGGATTATGAAATTTGTGTTTTGAGTTTAATTGATGAATTAAATTGAATGTTAGGGGTTGATTGTTGTGTTTAATTGATGATTTAGTTGATTATGGAAGATTGTGATGATTTTGAGTTATAGTTTTGTTTGAATGGTGAATTTTGAGTTAAAAATCAGGGGAGAACAGTAGGTTTCTGTTAAAATTCTAGAATGGAGGTTGAAGATGAAAAAAATTCAATTTGGTCCCTCAATTTGCAAAAATTACAGTTTAGTCCCCGAATTTTGGAAAATTACAAATTGGTCCCTGGAGCATATTCTGAGATTCTGAACAGCATAACATATGAATTATGGACAGAATTACTGTATAGATAAGAGAATTTAACACTTTCAATTTGGTCCTCCAATTTAACAAAAATTACAATTTGACCCTAACTCTTGTAGTAAGACAATCAAATTATGTTATAAAGTTAGTTTTGTTGTTACTGCTGCGTTGAACAACTCTGATTGAGTTTTGAAGGATAAGTTTGTATGTAAGTTTGGGTTCGCATAGGTATGGAACCTTGGAGGGGAACCTTGCCTATGTGCCGGTCATGGATCCGGGATTCGGGTCGTGACACTTACTCGAGTCATCTCTTGTGATTTTGACCTTTAGAAAAGACTTGATATCATCATACTTCTTTGTCCTCCGCCTCTTTATCTCAAGGGTTGCCAATTTTGCTCGACATTTTCTTAGAATGGGATTCATGGAGCCAGCCCTATCATATGTTTCTTTATTGCCCCCTAGTTTGATCATGCCCCCAGGCGTTCAATTCGGGTTTGGGGATGACGCTATGTGAAGGAAGGTTTGACAAGGAGTTGTTTTCATGCAGAATTTTTGGAATTCCAAAGCTATTCCAGACACAAAAATTACTCATTCTGAAGAAATTCAAGTGTTTCCTATAGAGAGGTTATCAGAAGTGATGAAAACGTTTTGTTTTGGCTTTTGGTGAAAAATATGAAGTGACATTTGGCTGGTCGAAATGGTTCAAGATTTAATATGAGAGTTTCAAAGATCCAGTCTTGAAAGCATTCATTTTATTTGCATGAATAATGATTTGGTTCACATGAGAAAGCATTGCCTACCGATCCAGATTGCTTGCCTTTGATCAGAAAGGGCTTCATTAGGCACGTAATGTAGGCTTGGGCTCTTGGTTATGAAGAAAATGATATTTGTAGGCTAAAAAAAAGTGTTTAAGTGATTTTCAAAACTAAGGATCACTTGTGCTTGTTTCTTGACCTTTTGTCATTTGAATGCCCTTCTAAAATTGTATATCGTGCCCCTTTAGTGTTGGGCTTGGACTCTTTCTCTTTGCTTTTGTTTTCTTCATATGGTTTTGAGCATCATCATATATTATTATTATTTTTTATATATGCTCAAAACTTTTGATCCTTTGGATTTTTGTTCATGCCCCCTAGATTTGTTCGGGCACCTTTGATGATTGAGAATTTTCTTTTATGCCCCCTAGTGTTGCTTGGGCATTTTCAATCATTAAGGTTTTTTCTATGTTATCGCACTTGCCCCCAGTGTAGGGTGTGATCATAGCCAATGTTATTTATCTCAAGAAAAGCATTAGGCTCAAAAGGGGACTGCAAATGATATATTTTACCTTGTGAAAAGATCATCAAAGATGGTCTTTCTTCATTTCAAACTCATGCATTTAGGATCGGTAAGCCTTGCTTTCATGCGAGTATACAATGTGATTCCTCATTATTCATTCAAATAAAACTCAGCTTTTGGAGTCACTTCATGGGTTCTTTTTGTTTTTTTTTAGGTTTTCTAGGTGTATGGTTACCTTTCTAAGGAATCACCTGAATTTCTAGATCTCGTTTGCTTTGGACAAACATCAACATGATTTCTGTTTTTTGTACTAAACTTTGAATTCCCAAAAAATCCTTGTGAACATGTGCGATCATGTATAGTTTTGGAAGAAAAGGGAAACACACCCAAAGATTCTTGGTATAATGGTTTCATGCTTAACGGTTATGTTCAATGTGTTGTTTGTATGAAACAACAACAAAAATGAAGGTGTGTTATAAGCACATGATCTTATTAACAATAAAGGCTCATTTGACAAGGAAAGTGTTATGGAATTTTAAGCCAAGTTACCAACAAAAAACTGGAACAGGTTGAAACAAAATCAAGAAGTTCTACAGGCATGATCAAACAGAGGCTTTTTTTTTTTTTGCAGAACAAGAATAGGCTCCATTATGCACTGGTAGTGCAATTCCCCTTCGGTCAGCCTTCCCACCAAAGCTTTTGCAGGGATACATGATTGTGTTGAGGCTCTTGACCGACGTTTGCCCCCAATTTTTTTTTTCCGGGTAGAGTCATTGTTGGGTTTTGAACAAAGATGATAGGTCGGTTGGAAGGAACTTTCCTAGAGTTATTTTTCAGTATTTGCTCGAGTAAGCTAGAGACGAGTCACACATGTCTTCAGAAACTCCAACTCTTCTTAAAAATGGACGTTACGACGAGCACACTCTTCATCTTTCATGTTTTTTCATTCAAAGTCGGGTGTTGTAGACTCATAGGGGACCTACTTTTCATTACAGCACATGCATGACAAATGTATGAATATGTAATCTATATGATGAACTCGCCTTTCGAGGGGTGACAATATGGTCGTAACTCTTGTATGATGGAACAAGAATCGTGATTTTTGCCCAAACTCTACAATGAAAATTTTTTGAGTGACGGCCATTGTGTCACCCACAAGTCTTGAGTTCAAGATGCTTCAAGAAGGGTTTGCCCTTATGCAAATAACGATAGCACATACATCCTAAGGACATGTTCTATTTATTATGTGAACATTGATAGGTTTTCTATCTGGTCTCAAAAGGGTCTCATATTTGCCCAGTGACGTTCTTCGTAAAGACAGTATGGGGGCGTTGCAAGGAATAGTTAAGGCACGTATACCCACAATTTAGTTTTCTAATTTTTTTCTCTTTAAAACATTGTTGGTTGTTATAGTGTTTCTTTGAATGGTTTTTTTTTTGTTTTTTTTTTTATGATTTTATTTGAAATTATATATATATTTTATTTTATTTTTTAGTATTGAGCTGGTTAAAAATTACAGTTACAATATGTGGGGAAATCACTATAACTTTCCTCGCATATTATTGTGGATTGCTACAGTGTTTTTTACCCATATGATTTTTTTCTATTTTGTTATGTTTTTCCCTAAAATTATCTTTGTTAAATTTATTTTTTTTTAAATATTAAGTTGGTTAAGAATTTCAATTACTATAACATAAAACTAAAAGTTGTGGGGAAATCATTGTTCCCCACACCCAATGCATTGTGGATTACAACAATGCATTCTTCTTCTTCTTTTTTCATTTTTTTTTTCTTTTGCACTTTTTTCATTTTTTTTTCCAAGTTTCCCTTTTTCCCTCTTTTTTTTTCCATTGTTTTTTTTTTCCAAAATTACTTTCCTTTTTTTCATTTATTTTTTATTTTTTTCAAAATTATCTTTGTTATTTTACTTTTTAAATATTGAGTTGATTAAAAAATTTTCTTTGTTATTTTTTTTTCCTTTAAAGGCATCATCTACATGCTGACCTTTCATATTTTCACACTTGGATTGCTACGGTGTTTTCCCACATAATTTTTCTGTTTTATTTTTTTAATTTCCAAAATTATATTTGTCAAGTTTTTTTTATTTCTATATTGAGCTAATTGAGAATTTAGTTTTGTAATTTTTTTCTTTAAAAACATTGTTTGATTGCTACAATGTTTCTTCGCATAGTTTTATTGTTGTTGTTTTTTTTTTTATGATTTTCTTTGAAATTATCTTTTTTGATTTTATTTTTTTAATATTGAGCTACTTAAAAATTACAGTTACAATATGTTAGGAAAAGCACTGTAACTTTCCTCGGAAATTACTGTGGATTGCTACAATGTTTTTTTCCACATGGTTTTTTTCTGTTTTGTTATGTTTTTCTCTAAAATTATCTTTGTCGATTTTATTTTTTAAATATTAAGCTGGTAAAGAATTGTAATTACAAGTTTTTCCTCACAAAACACTATGGATTGACAGTTTTTCCTCACATGGTTTTTTTTTCAGTTTCTTTTTAATATTTTTTTCTAAAATTATCTTCGTCGAATTTATTTTTTTAATATTGAGTTGGTTAGAATTTAATTTTGTAATAAATCTTAATTATGTGGGGGAAAGCACTATAGCTTTCCTTACAAAACATTGATGAGAATTACAATTACAAGTCATTACAAATAAGGCTAAATCATGCGGGGAAGCACTGTAGCTTCATCACAAAACACTGTGAATTGCTACAAGTGTTTCCAACATGATTTCCCCCTTTTTTTGTTATTTTTTCTTCTAAAATTGTGTCTGTCGATTTGATTTTTTTAATATTAAGCTAATTAAGAATTTAGCTTTGTAATTTTTTTCTATGAAACACTATGAATTGTTGCAGTGTTTTCCCATATGATTTTTTTTCAAAATTATCTTTGTCAATTGTTTTTTGATATTGAGTTGATTAAGAATTATAATTACAATAAAGCTAAATCATATGGGGATAGCATTGTAGTTTTTCTCACAAAATACTATGAATTGCTGCAATATTTCTCTAAATGGTTTTTTATTTTATTTTATTGAGGAAAACACTGTAATTTTCCTCACAAAACATTGCAAGTTGCTACAATATTTTTCCTCATGGGTTTTTTTCCTTCCAAAATTATCTTTGTTGATTTCTTTTTTAATATTAAGCTGGTAGATAATTTAACTTTGTAATTGTTTTGCTTTTTATTAACAGAAAAGCTAAATCATGTGGCGAAAACACTGTATCTTTCCTCCCAAAACACAGTGGATTGTTACAAATCATTTTGTTCAGTCTTAAGTTTTTGATTACCAACACAACTTTTTTTTTTATTATGAATTATTGACTCCATCATACCTTTAGTTTCTATTACTTATCTAGCGTTGGTTCACAATTATAACACTATCAAGTATATTTGTTTTATAAGCCTGCAACAGCGCGTGCACATGCCATCTCGTAGAGTTCTAAACTCTCCATAAAATCTCCCGAATGAGTCTCTATTTCATCAAGAAGAGGTGGATATAATGAATAAGTATGAGACTGCTCCGTTGCATACTGCAAACGAAAATCAACTGCTAACTATTAATAAATAGACCTGTTCTCTTGAAATTAATGTGCTTAGAAGTTCACCTATATATACAGCGAAGATAAAAATATTTATCTAAAAATATAATATAAAGGACCGGTAAGTAAGTTGGCAGAAGAGGATCTTGCAAAGCTACATAATATATGGAATATATGACATTCCATTGGCGAAACACCTTTTGTTTGTATACAAGATATGAGACCGTCTACACAACTTAGATTTCCTTTTGATACTCGATTTTACCTTTTACTTTACGATGTGCTAAAGCGAAAATATTCTTATAGCTAGCCTAGATAATAACATTTCCAATTGGATTTTGTATAACTACAAACTGTAGCATTATTAGATGGATTATAACTAGAGTGGGCGACTTAGTTTTTTTCGTGGTTAAAAGTGTTTTAAAAAATATAACAATAATCATTTCAAAAGCAGCTCAAACAATATTGTAACGAATAAAGCTTCAAAACGGACCTTTTATTTATTAATTTATTTCGAATGTACTTCCTAAAATAATTTGAAAAAAATCACTTCCCCCTCAAAATTAAGTAATTTTCTTTTGGTTAAATTGATATTAGAATTTGATGATGATGCCCTTTATTTTACTTTAACATCAAAAGTACTTTCTAAAGCGCAGATTCTCAAACACCACCTAGTAATCTTGGCACATGCATTTTCAATTTGTAAAATTTAAATACTAAACAAATAAGGAATTAAACAACTTAAATAAAACACTAATCTGAAAATTCTCACAACTTAAATGATCGACTGATTTCATTTATTCATTTAACTTAATCAACAGAAAGAAAAAGCTAGAATCAATTCAAATGATGCAAAATTACAGGCTAGCAAACTTTCCAAGTCAGATATGAAGAGCCTTGATCCTGCACGTGCCTTTTTCTTACTGGTGGGTGAAGTAAGAAGAAACGTGTGAGTTGATGAGAGGGATTATGTGTTTTGTGTGTGTCTAATGTCCATTTTGGTAATTATAACAAGAATTACAGGCCCCAGTAAACGCGTTATAAATGATTTGAGCAAATTAAAAAAGAAAAAGGTCCACAAAGACTTGTAAGGTTGACTTAAAAGCAGAAAATTGATGAACTGATAAGAGAACATCAGCGAAGGGAATGTTAAGATTGCAGGTACTCTCTCTCTCTTAGCTCTCTTAGTATTATGCTATAGTGTGGAATGTAACTCTGCTGTAACTGAGAATCACTTCGATTAATTCACTGTTAGAAACTAATTATTGATGATCTCATCAACCGATTTTGTTGGTTCAGCATAGAGATTTATCATATCTACATATATTTTTCTGAAAGGACATGGAGGAGTTGATTGCTGGGAAATAACTTGAAAATTGTTTTACAGAAAAATTAAGATAATATTATAAAAATACTTCAGCTTATTGGTGTGCTGTGTCGATCTTGAACTATCGACATCAATCCTGCAACTCTTTTTTTTTTTTTTTTTTTTTTTTTCAGATCTTTGAAAAGTCTTATCTTTGCTAGACTCGAAATGGCTGCTGGGAAGTATCAAGAATCCTACTCTTCACGGTTTCCTAATTGTAAATATCAAGTGTTCTTGAGTTTTAGAGGTGAAGACACCCGCAAGAACTTTACCGATCACCTCTACACGGCCCTGGTTCAAGCAGGGATTCACACATTTAGAGATGATAATGAAATTCGGAGAGGAGAGAATATAGATTTCGAGCTCCAGAAGGCAATACAACAATCAAAAATATCGATTATCGTGTTCTCCAAAGACTATGCTTCGTCGAGATGGTGCCTCGATGAACTTGTAATGATCATGGAACGTAAGAGGAATGCTGACTGCATAGTTTTGCCAGTATTCTATGATGTGGATCCATCCCAAGTCGGACGTCAAACAGGGAGCTTCTCTGCAGCATTTGAGGAACATGAAAAGAGCTTCAACAAGGAGATGGAGCGGGTGAATGGGTGGAGGATTGCTTTAAAGGAAGTGGCTGATTTAGCTGGAATGGTTCTAGGAGATGGGTAAGTTGTATCTCTTTATGAAACTATACATAGCATAAGACTAGAATGCTGGTCGTGAACTCTTAATTTCTTTCAGTTAAGTATACTGATAAGAAAACATAAACAAAAATAAAATAAAATAAAATACTTATGATTTCTTTGTTGGTTTTTTTTTTTTTCCAATCATGATTTGGTTTTAACTATCAAATCATTGACATGCAACCTGCTTTAATTTCTTAGCTAAATGTTGTCTATTTTTATCCTTTATAGAGAGACTACTAATTATCGTACATTGTACTTTATGTTTTGATGTAGTTACGAGGCATCATTTGTCCAATCTATTTTGGAGAATGTCTTAAAGAATTTGGATAAAAAAATGTTTCATGTCCCCCTTCATTTCATTGGAAGAGATGCTCTAGTACAAGCTATCAACTCATGGTTGCAAGATGGATCCCATGGTGCTGCCATTGCTTTACTCTATGGAATTGGTGGAGTTGGAAAGACAACCATAGCTAAGAGTGTTTTTAACCAGAACTTTTATGAATTTGAAGGAATGAGCTTCCTGTCAAATTTTAGATCAACGGATATAGTTTGCCTACAAAGGCAACTTCTTGCCGACATCTTAAAAAAGACTATTGATGAGATAAATGATGAAGATGAAGGAATTCTGAAGATTAAGAATGCCTTATGTTGCAGAAGAACTCTTATTGTTCTAGATGATGTGGACAAAAGGGACCAATTCAATAAAATCATTGGCATGCAAAGTTGGCTTTGTAAAGGAAGTAAAATCATTGTAACAACCAGAAATAAGGGTCTGTTTTCAGCTAATGATATTGAGTGGTTCGAGTGCAAAGTCGACCTGCTAGATGATGAAAAATCACTTGAGCTTTTCAGTTGGAATGCCTTTGGACAAGCTGACCCTGTTGATGGTTTTGTAGAAAACTCTGGGAGAATAGTATGTCACTGTAATGGACTTCCATTAGCTCTTCGAGTTATTGGCTCCTCATTGTCCGGAAAAGGAAGAGAAATATGGGAAAGCGCATTACAGGAATTGGCAGTGATTCCTAACTGTGAAGTTCAAAATGTTCTTGAAATAAGTTACCACTCTCTAGATGATGATTATCAAAAAAGCATATTCCTTGATATTGCTTGTTTCTTCAATGGAATGGATGTGGATTATGCAGTTACGATACTAGATGGGCTCGGTATAGGTGCAAGAGTTAGGATTGACAAACTTATCGATAGATGCCTTGTGGAAATCAACAATGATAAAAGGTTGTGGATGCATCAACTAGTAAGAGCTATGGGAAGGGAAATTGCTCATCAAGAATCTCACAAATGTCAAAGAATATGGCGTCACGAGGATGCTTTTACCGTTTTGAAAGGAGATGTTGTAAGTAGCTCAATTTTTTTTATGTCTACTAAAATGGTTTGTGGTGCCTTAACATATTCTTTCATTTACTTTCCTTTCTCATGTACTTTTAATATTATTATGCAGGATGCTGAAAAATTGCGTGGCCTTACTATTGATATGCATGCATCAATGGAAGATAATCATGCAGAAGTTGTCTATACTGATTCAATGGTTCTCAGCAAGCTGAACTTCTTTCAACAATTGCTTTCTGATTTTTCTAATAGGGGAAAATCACAAAAAAGTTTGTTTCCTGCTGATGCTTTTAGAAAGATGACAGATGTAAAATTTCTCCAACTAAACTACACTAATTTTCATGGAAGTTTGGAGCACTTTCCTAAGAATTTGATATGGTTATGTTGGCATGGATTGTCTTCGAGATCCATACCAAATCACGTATGCTTGGAGAAGCTTGTGGTTCTTGATCTATCCAGAAGTTGTCTAGTTGATGCTTGGAAAGGCAAACTGGTATGTATAAACTAAATTCATGTATTGTCACAGTTTATATAACTATCTCTCTTGTTTTCAATTGATAACAACTAAATTCATGTATTGTCACAGTTTCTTCCAAAATTGAAAGTTCTTGATCTCCGTCACTCTCGTGATCTCATTAGAACCCCTGACTTCTCGGGTCTCCCAGCCCTTGAAAAGCTAATACTTGAAGACTGCATCAGTTTGGTTCAAATTCACAATTCTATTGGTGATTTACAAAGACTGTTGATCTTAAATCTAAGAAATTGTTCAGGTCTTATGGAGCTTCCAGAAGAAATGAGTAGATTGAATTTACTTCAAGAGCTGGTTTTAGATGGTTGCTCAAATCTTTACATCTTGAATATGGAGTTAGAGCATCATCAGGGGCGCAGCTTGCTTCAAAGTGATGGAATTGTTGCAAGTGCATCGTACATTACATCTCTTCCATTGAAGCTATTCTTTCCCTCTAGGTTTTTAGCGAGGAAAATGTTGAGATTTACCTTGTTTTCACTGCCACGCTTCTTGGAGAGTCTAGATTTAAGTGGAACTCCAATTCGTTTTCTTCCAGAAAGCATCAAGGATCTTGGTATGCTCGATCGCCTATGTTTAAGAAATTGCAAAATGCTTGAGGCACTCCCAGAGCTTCCATCCCATTTGGGTTGGTTAGATGTGTCCTATTGCTATTCACTGCAAAGACTTGCTAATCCAAACGTTTTGACTTTAGCAGGTGGTTGTGATCACTTAGTCGAGTTCCAAGATTGGATAAAGCAAGAATTAATCCAAAAGTTTGACTCTCACATGTTCAGAATAATAGAAACGGTTGTTAATGCTCAAATACAGCCATCCAGATTTCAGGTCCTCCCTCGCCCATTTTATTGTCTTTGAAATCTACATTTGAATACTTTTCTTTGGCTCATTTTATAGACATTGTTTTGGTGGTGCAGATAGTATTTATAGATGGCAAACTCTCCGTACATGTATTTGATAAAGATGAGGAGTCTCCGTACATGTATGAGGTGGAAGAAGAGGATAAATGGCTAATTCAGAATGAGTTTGTAGATGACTTTTCATTTAAAATATCCTTACCTCCTGCGCCTCGGATATGTGGCTTTAATCTGTTTGCAAGGTATAGCGTGACGTCAGGGCACCTTTGCCATAGTTACGTTGATCTTGAAATCAGAAACAATACCAGAGGTGGATCCTTGCGTCGTCAAGCCTTTGTCTTTGGGTTGTCAAGCACTGAATACCAATCGCTAAGCCACTTCAAATTAATGGTCAATGATCCTACATTTGATAATGGTGATGACGATTGGAGTATTTCAGCGCGTCCACGTGATCCAGCTATTCAAGTAAGGACGATTGGTGTACGATGGTTGCATGAAGAGGAAGGAAAGGATGATGATTTTATCCAATCAAAGGATGAAGTTATCAATGCCCACAACAGTAGCGATGATGATGATGATGATGATGATGATGATGATGATGATGATGATGATGATGATGATGATGAAGAAGAAGAAGAAGAAGAAGAAGAAGAAGAAGAAGAAGTTATCAATGCCCACAACAGTAGCGATGATGATGATGATGATGATGATGATGATGATGAAGAAGAAGAAGAAGAAGAAGAAGAAGAAGTTATCAATGCCCACAACAGTAGCGATGATGCACACGCGGCCAAAGTAGAAATAGCTTCTCGTATTTTTAGAAATTATTATTGTTTTTTCCATGGTACCTTCCTCCTCGATGATGACAATTTCTATTGGTGGTATTTTGCAAAGAGAGGTCTATAACCAAAGTAGAGGTTTGCTTTTTTTAGATTTCAACCGTAACATTAAAAAAGCTAGAAAGCTTTTGAAATGGTTTTTTCTTTTTTCTTGAAAAGCTTATCATGAAAATAGTTTTGTATCTTCCTCCTTTCTTTATCATGGAAAACATGAGATCTTTTATTTATAAATATTTGTCAGGACTTTCACTTTCTTTTTTCCCTGTAATATGATATTATTTTATTAATTGATTTTTATTTATAAAATCTTGGATTTATAATAAGATATATTAAATATATTATTTTATGTGTCAATACCAAAATATATGTAATGATTCATTTTTTATGTTTTATTTCATCGTTTTATATAAAAATAAAATAAAAAATAATACATGGTAAAATTTGATTGGTAATTCTTTTTTGCTTCTACATATATCCTTTTCCAAACAAGTTCACTTGTAATAAAAAAAAAAGGTGGATATGTCTTCAAAATATAATTAAGAGGATTCTATAATTTGAATGTATTTTATTTTAATTAAAAATTAATTTGATTATATTAAATTTTTACAATAAATTAATATAGATATTTTTTTATAAAAAATAAAATATAATAATCATCAAAATTAAAAATTTTAAAATTAATTTTGATTGAAAATTATCAAATTAAAAGATAGAATTAATATTCAACAACAAAAAGTGGAAAGCTTTTGAAATTGTTTTTCTTTTTTTTTTGAAAGCTTATCAGGAAAATAGTTTTGTATCTCTAGTAATCTTCCTTCTTTCTTTGTATATCATGAGATCTTTTATTTAAAAAATATTTGTAATGGCTTTCACTTTTGTTCCCCGTTGTAATATGTTATTATTTTATTAATTGATTTTTATTTATAAAATCTTGTATTTATAATAAAATATATTAAATATCTTATCTTACTTGTCACTTTGTTGCTGCTCACCATTTTCCAAGACGGTGAACTCCACAAACCCATTTGCTGTTTTCTGTTAAACAACTAAAAAACGCTCGAGTTCTCTTCCAATTTTCCGATGAGCCAACTCAACGGGAAACCTCACAAACTTTTTTGACAACAGAATCCTATTACTGTCACACCATGGAACCTCCATTCTTATAGAACCCCCACTCAATAAACCTCTTGCCATCAGCACTTGTAAGACACCAAACATTGTGCAGCTTCAATGTCCCTCCACTCCACAGCAATACTCAATGGCTCAAAACGGAACACCACTCGGTAGCCGACCCAGTAGCTGATTCAGAGTCATGATCCTCCACGTGCCTTTTTCTTATTGGCGGGTGGTGTTGATGCTGGTTTTGGATGCGAGAGGATGGAGATACGGCCAGAGCAGGCGCACAGCGAGAGTGGATGATAATAACAAAAAAATTTATTACTCAATGCTAGTTTCTTATTGGTGTTTTGCTAGTTTTCTAATGTCCCTTTTGGTAACTATACCTCGCATTCCTGAATAATAAAATATTTTATTTATAATATTGTGCCACATAGACTTAGACTTAAGGGTTGTCTTAAAAGTTTGAGCAAAACCATTTAGGTTTGTTTTTAAAAAATTAATTTTTTTAAATTTTTGTTATTAAAAAAATTAATCAAATTTAATTCTTAAATTTTTTATTGTAATACATATTTGGTTTTGAATATTTATTTTTTAATTTCATCTCTTAAAATTTAATTTTTATATTAACTTTGATTTTTATTTTTATAATTATTATTTTTTTTTTTATTAAAATTTTTTATCTAACAAATTTGATTCTCATTTTTTTTATTGTTATTTATTTTATTTGAAATAATTTATAAAATGTTTATTATTATTAATTTAATTTCTTTATTTTTTATTTTTTTAATTTTTAAAATTTAATTTATATTATTTTAATTATTATTTATTTTTAATTATATCTATTATTTTTTAATTTATTTTTTATTATATTACAAATATTAAAAAAATAATTTACTTTTATAAAATTTATTATTTTTAAAAAAATTATTTTTCAGCAAAAAAGACACACGAGAACTAGATGAAGGTATAGAACAGCAGCCACAACTTAACTTAAGAGAGAAGAGAAAGGGAAACTTGCAGGTACTCTCTCTTTCTTATCTCCTGCTTACTTTGGTTACAGCTGTTGTCTTGTTTTCTTTGTTAATGATCACTTAGATTAAACCACTGTTAGTGACTACTTGTTCATCATCTCATCTTATCATGCCACTCAAAAAATTATAACCTAACAAATTCACCTCCGTGGGCTTTGTAAGGATTACAAGATGTGTGCTTTCTAAATAATTAAGGCTTACATAGCCAGATGGGGATCCTTAATGACTTTCCTTTCCTGCTCCATCTGTGCTTCTAAATGCGTGGTAGCAAGTGCGGTTAAAATATGTACAGATATTTCTCTGAAAGGGCTTGGGGAAGTTGATTGCTGGGAAATAACTTCAAAAATGTTTTCAAGAAAAAAATTAGATAACCATATATAAATACTTCAGCTAATTGCTGTGCTATCGATCTTGAATTATCGACATTCATCCTGCAACTTTTTTTCTTTGCTAGTCTCGAAATGGCTTCTGGGAAATATCAAGAATCCTCATTTTCACGGTTCTCTAATTGTAAATATCAAGTGTTCTTGAGTTTTAGAGGTGAAGACACCCGCAAGAACTTTACTGATCACCTCTACACAGCCCTGGTTCAAGCAGGGATTCACACATTTAGAGACGATGATGAAATTGGGAGAGGAGAAAATATCAAGTCAGAGCTCCAACAGGCAATACAACAATAAAAAATATCGATAATCGTGTTCTCCAAAGCATATGCTTCGTCACGGTGGTGCCTGGATGAACTTGTAATGATCATGGAATGTAAGAGCAATACTGACTGCATAATTTTGCCGGTCTTCTATGACGTGGATCCGTCTGAAGTCAGAAATCAAACAGGGAGCTTTGCTGCAGCATTTGTGGATCATGACAAGCGTTTCAAGAAGGAGATGGAGCAAGTGAATGGGTGGAGGATTGCTTTGTAGGAAGTTGCAGATTTAGGAGGAATGGTTTTAGGAGATGGGTAAGTTGTATTTCTTGATGAAACTACACATAACATAATAATAGCATGCTGGTTCTGCACTCTTAATTTTTTCAGGTTTGTAGTTGAGCATTGAGACGATAACTAATAATACCACTACAATTTAGTGAAACTATAAGTCTATAACACTCCCAACTCAGAGAACATACTAGGAAAATAAAAATAAAAGATACTTTTTTCTCATTTTTTTTTCCTTGACTACCTGAAAAGGCAAAGATTACTACATTATTCCATGTTTTGGTTTTAATATGCGGTGATAACATAGCTACAAAAATAGCAATCAATCATTGATGCACAGCCTGGTTTAATTTCTTTTTTCTAGGATACTAAGATTTTTAAACTTTACGGAGAGACTACTAATTATCATACATTGCATTTTTCTTTCTGATGCAGGTAAGAGGCACAGCTTGTCCAATCATCTGGTAAAATATTAAAGAAACTGCATCGTTAAATATTTCATGTCCCCCTTCATTTCATTGGAAGAGATCATCTGGTAAAATATATCAACTCATGGTTGCAAGATGGCCCCCATGGTGCTGCTATTGCTATACTCTATGGGATTGGTGGAGTTGGGAAGACAGCCATAGCAAAGACTGTTTATAACCACAACTTTCATAAATTTAAAGGCAGGAGCTTTCTATCAATTGTTAGAGAAAGGTCAAAAGAATCCAATGGTGTAGTTTGTCTACAAAGGCAACTTCTTTCTGATATCCTAACAAGACTGCTGATGGGACACATGATGTCGATGAAGGGATTATAAAGATTAAGGATGCATTGTATTCCAGAAGAACTCTTATTGTTCTCGATGACGTGGACAAATGGTACCAGTTCAATGCAATTGTTGGCATGCAAAATTGGCTTTTCCAAGGAAGTAAAATCATTGTAACAACTAGAAATAAGGCTTCGATTGTAGCTAATTGATATTGCTTGTTTCTTCAATAGAATGGATTACAATTATGCAGTTAGGATACTAGATGGACTCGGTATAGGTGCAAGATTTAGAATTGACAATCTCATTAATAGATGTGTAGTAGAAATTGTCAAAATAAAAAATGATAAAAAGTTATGGATGCATCAACTCATAAGAGTTATGGGAAGGGAAATTGCTCGTCAAGAATCACCCAAATGTCAAAGAATATGGCATCACATGGAAGCCTTTACAGTATTGAAAGAAACAAGTGTAAGTATCTAGTTTTGTTTTCATATCTACATTGTATTAAGGCATCCTAAAAAGTTCATGCTTTTACTTTCTTTTCTCGTATACTTTTAATATTTTGGAATCATGATGCTGAAAAATTACGTGGCCTTACCCTAGATATGCACGCATTCATAAAAGATAATAGTACAGAAGTTGTCTGTACTGATTCAATAGCTAGCTGCAGGTTTAACTTCTTTCAACAATGTCGTCTTCGTACAAAACGCTCTCAGGAATGGCTTTCTAATTTTTTCTTGGGGGAACAAGTACAAATTGGCTAAACAAGTTTGTCTTCCATCCTCAGCACGGATGCTTTTAGAAAGATGCAAAATGTAAAAATTTTCCAACTAAATTACATGAAGTTCTATGGAAGTTATGAACACTTCCCCAAGAATTTAATATGGTTATGTTGGCATGGATTCTCTTTGAGATCCATACCACAACACTTTTGCTTGGAGAAGCTTGTGGTTCTTGATCTATCCAAAAGTAGTCTAATTGGTGCTTGGAAAGGCAAACCGGTATGTATCTAGTCTCTCTCTATATAGCTACACGTATTTTCAATTGATAACCACTACATGTAATTGTTTTCACAGTCTCTTCCAAATTTGAAAATTCTTGATCTGCGTAGCTTGCATGACCTTATCAGAACCCTAGACTTCTCTGGATCCCCAGGCCTGGAAAAGATAATACTTGAAAACTGCATCCATGTAGTCCAGATTCATGAATCTATTCATGATTTACATTGTCTCGTGATCTTAAATATGAATTATGAAGAATTGAAAAAGTCTTGTGGAACTTCCAGAAGAAATGAGGAGATTGAATTCACTTGAAGAGCTTGTTTTGTGTGGTTGCTCAAAACTTGAGAGCTTGAATATGGATTTAGAGCATCATCAGGGACGCAGGATGCATCAAAGTGATAGAATTGTTGCAAGCACATCTTAAATTACATCTCTTCCATTGAAGCTATTCTTTTCCTCCAGGTTTTTAGAAATGAAAAATTCCAGATTTACCTCTTTCACATTGCCACACTCCTTGACAACACTAAATTTAAGTAGAACTGCAATTTGTTTTCTTCCACCAAGCCACCAAGCATTAAGGACATTGGTACACTCAATTACCTTTCATTAGCGGAATGCAAAATGCTTCAAACACTCCTAGAGCTTCCATCCAGTTTGGTTGCGTTAGACATGTCCTATTGTTATTCGCTGCAAAGAATTGCAAATCTGATCCCTTTTACCATAGCTCGTGATTGTGATCAATTAGTTCAGAAGCAAGATTTGATTAAGCTAGAATTAACCCAAAAGGTTGACCCACACTTGTTGAGAATAATTGAAATGGTCAGCGTTCAAATGCAGACATGGAGATTTCAGGTCCTCCCTCGCCCATTTTACTGTATTTCAACTCTACATTTTTGTACTTCTTCGATATTTAGAAAATTTTCCCTTTGCTCATTTTGTAATTTCTGCTTTGATGGAACAGATAGAACTTCAGGGCAACAGATTCAATGTTGTCCTTGAATATGATGAAAATGAGATGTTGGAGTTTTATGAGGAGGAAGGGCTAATTCAGAAAGAGTTTGAAGAGCACTTGTCATTCAAAATATCCTCACCTGCTACACACCGGATATGTGGCTTTAATCTATTCACATGGTTTTCTGGTACGCCAGTATCCAATCCGTATCTTCATGTTTATCTTGAAATCAGGAACAATACCAAGGGTAGATTCTGGGTTTCTTACCCCTCAATTTTTCCGATAGAATTTTCAGCTCAAAAATCTGAATTGTTACGGCTAAGCTATTGGAAATTTGGGTCCAATGATCCTGTGTTTGATACCGGTGATGAATTCAGTGTTTCAGTGTTTACAGATGATCCGGTTGTTCAAATAAAGAGGGTTGGTGTACGAATGGTGCATGAAGAGGAAGGAACTGATGATGATAGCAGCTCATCAAACACTAGTGATGATGTACATGTAGCAGCTAAAGCAGAAATAGCTTCTCATATTTTTAGAAATTATTATTGCAGTGACCGTTATGATTTTGATAACGAAATTATTATGTGTTTTTTTGAAAAGAAATTAAATGTGAAAATAATGATGGGTTGAGTTTTTTTTTAGATTTGGTGTTGTATTGAAAGCTTTTTAAAACCTAAAATAATTTGGCACTCAGTGTACAGCTATGAATTTGCATCATTTTTTTGTATGAAGCAGGCCAATTTGATTTGTGACTCAGTGTCCTTAGCCAAGTGTAAAAATAACACCACCCTCACAAACCAAATCATATTTTTCCTCATCCAAGTAGTTAAGAAGGCCATCATCAGATTCTCCGTGCATCAAATCTTTCCCCATGTCTTCTTCATGCACTTTCAATTCCAAATCAATCGCAATAGAAATGTTGTCATAACCAAATTTTTAAACAAATAATAAAAATTAAATATAGTTGATAATTGGGTTAAGACAACAAATCTTGAAGTTCAGGGATAAAATTATCAGATTTGAGAATAAATTAATTAGAAATTGAAAAATTAATAAGTTTGGAAATTTATTTAAAATTTAAATTTGTTTAATTAATAAAATTATAAGAATTAATAAGTTTGTGGACTTAATTAAACTTTGATTGAATTAATTAAATAAATTCAAGGACTTAATTGAAATTTATCCAAAAAGGGGAAAATTAAAAGAATTAATTAAGGATCAAATTGAATAATCCAGGGACTTAATTGAAAATAATCCAGGAATTAAGGACTGTTTTGTAAAGTTCAATTTTTATTAAGGGTCCAATTGCCAAATTTCTAAAGTTCAGGGATCAAAATGACAATATCCATTGCTGCTTGAAACGTTGTCGTTGCTGGTAGAATTCCTTGCTGCCAAAACGTCGCTGTTGCTGGTGGAACAACCGTGTGATCTTCTTCATCCCGATTCAACCGGAGACCTGAAATCTGCAACAAATTCAATCTTGGACCGAGTCCCTTGCCCACGATCTCGTTTGTGGAAGATACAGTCCTGCAAAGGCAGGACTGATTAGGGGCAAGCTTTGGGGTCTCTATAAAGCAGAGACTAAAGACCGGAAAAACGGGAGGAGAAACCCAGAAAAAAGATGAAAGAAAAAGCCAGAAAAACAAAGAAGAAAAACAACCCAAAAACAGAGCAATTCTGTCGCACCCGACAGAGCAAACAAAACACAATAAAAAAAAGAAAATACAGGGAGAGGGACGAACAAGCCAGCAACAATGAAGGGGGGAAAACCCAACAACAGGGGAGGAAAAAAAACCCCCAGAAAAACAGAGCAATTAACCCAGAAAATCCAGAGAAAAACAGGGCAATCAAAACACAACCTAGAACAGAGGCAGGAACCCAGCAACAGGGGGAGACAAAAGAAACCCGAAGCAGAGGGAGAGACCCAGAACGCAGAAGACTGAAACAGGGAGGAGAACCGGTTCTGCCGTTGCTTTCATCCCTGCAGAAAAATCAAATCAAAAAACATAGCCAAGAACAGAATTAGCAAAAGCAGAGAAAACATAGCATAAATCATAGTAAAAAAAGGAGCAAAAGGAAGAAACCAGGACGAAAAACAACCGAGGCAGGAGGTCAGCAACAGGGGGGAAGAACAAACAAGAAACCCACAGATGAAAGCCCCAGCATCACAATCAGCTTCTTCTTCTCCAGCGCCGGCTTCCAAAACCAGAGGAAGAAGCTTAAAAAACGAAGAGAGGAACAACACGCCATCGCCTCCATCTTGCTCCCAGGTAAGTGTCTCCAGTTTTGCAGAATAATTCTCCAACACTGTACATTAGAAATATAATTACATGCTAACTGTTGCCAGCGTGCGTGAACAATTCAAGCACGCTGGCGGGTAAAAGCCGCCTGGTCACTGGCTTGGGCCAGTGACCAGGCTGGGCCGGCTGGTCCAATCCAACCCAAAAAATATATAAAAATATAAAAAATATATAATAAAAATTGTGTAGGTAAAAAAATATATATAAAAATGAATTTATTGTTTTTTTATTTATTCATTGACAAAAAAATTAAAAACATAAAATAAAATAGGATAAATTTATTTAGTATATTCACTGACGCCAAAGTCAAGAATAAAAAAAATACTAATGTAAATTTATTTTATTTTATTTCATTTTTATTTTTTAAGCTACATAGAAAATAAAAAATAATGCGCTTGCGTTAAAATAATAATAATAATAATAATTTGATAAAGAAATGAATTGATTTTTATTTGTTTATTCACATAAAATAAAATAGGATAAATTTAATTAGTATATTCACTGACGCCAGAGTCAGGAATAAAAAATACTAATGTAAATTTATTTTATTTTATTTTATTTCGCATGCGTAAAAAATAATTTGATAAAGAAATAAATTTATTTTATTTGTTTATTCACTAGCGCTAGAGTCGGGAATAAAAAAATACTGATTTAAATTTATTTTGTTTTATAGCTACGTAATATTTACCAACTCCAGAGTTGGAAATATTCGTAGTTAAATATTCACTAGCGCCAGAGTCAGGAATATTATAAGCAAATTTTCATAACATAAATCAATAAATATTTAGCAATTTAAGACGAAACTAGCAATGCAGCCTGCCTCAGGCAGGACGTTTAAGGGGTGATAATATCTTCCTTTTTACATAACCAATCCCGAACCATAGAATCTCTGTTGACCAGTTAGGGTTCCTAGTGACCATAATACTAGGTGGCGACTCCTTAAACAAGACCATCCCATTTAAAGAACAAGATGCCAGAAATCCGTTCTTTCCAAAGATTTAACTTAATTTTTAAGGCCGCCGCGATGTCAGGTGCGACAAACGTTGCTCTTCATTAACTTGATGTGTCTGTGACAATCCACCAGTAGATCTTAATATGAACTGGGTATGCTAACTGCTGACCATACATGTCCACTAGAAGAAGAGATAGGGACTCCCTGATCAATGGGAGCATCAGCAACATGCATGCTGCAGAAGTACTCAAATACATGTGGAGAAGCTTCATCTGAATCAGAGTTTAAATGGACATGATTATTTTCCATATTCATATACATAGGGTTAGGATCGTAGCCAACAGAAAGGGAGGAAATTGTTATCAGCTAGTTTCCAACCATATTTATCTATATGTTATGGTATTTTTTTATGTTCTGATTTTTAGACTTGAGTTTAGCTAGATATTTTTTTGACTTAGAATAAGTCTATGTAGTTATGTAATCCCTTAGATGAAAGGAATTATGGTTGTTATGATTTTTTTTTTTTTTTTATGATAAAGATCTTGTAATTTTTTATTTTGCCTATAAATAAATTTGAGGGATGACAGTAACCTAGATGTTCTTGTTATGCCCTTTGTTCTTTGATTAAGCTAAGTTTTCTAAATACCATTTGAAAAACAGAAATAAACTGCAGAGACTGATCCGGTGGGGAGATAATTAAAACCAGAATTGCCATAGAGGCAGAAATGTCGAATTCTTTGTTTCTTGCTCCATTATTATTCTGACCCTGAAGCACGATCTCATGGTTTTGTTCCTGCATATCCTCCATGTTTGTTTGCACCTTAATCAATCTGATCTCGAAACACAGCCTGCATATATATGTTGTTGGTGGGAGAAACCACTGGTGGTGGCTTTAGAACACTAAAAGGGAATAAAACACACGTTTTATTACAAAAACAAGCTTACAAATTACAAAACTCACAATCTTAATACACACCCTCTCTTTTCTCTCGTGT
Source organism: Populus alba (assembly GCF_005239225.2). Lineage (NCBI taxonomy): Eukaryota > Viridiplantae > Streptophyta > Magnoliopsida > Malpighiales > Salicaceae > Populus > Populus alba. The sequence goes on along the minus strand of NC_133294.1, from coordinate 3,706,522 downwards.
TTCTCTCTACTCTGTTTCACACTTAATAACATAAACTTAACAACTTATTTATACATAAATTGAGAGGCAGCAGGTAGTGGTTGTTACTAATAGATGGCAGCAGGTGGTGGTGATTGATATTAGGTGGTAGTAGGTGGTAGTAGGTGGTTGATTGAGTTTACAACAACAAATCCCCCCTTTAAACTCAATCGAGGGATGTCATGCCAAGCATGAACTTCAATCTAATGAATATTTCTCCCTTCAATGACTTTGTAAAGATATCTGCAACTTGATCATTTGTTTTGCAGGATATCGGTTCAACTTCTTTGTTCTTCACATGCTCTCGAATAAAATGATGACGTGTATTGATATGTTTACTTGTTTCATGATACACTGGATTCTTGGCTAATGCAATCGCTGATCGATTATCAATATAAATCTTTGTAGGACTTTCTTGAGGAAATCCCAAAAACTTCAGCATATTCCTTAACCATATTAAATGGTATACAGTTGAGTTGGCAGCAACATACTCAGCTTCACAGCTAGATAACGTTACTATCAATTGCTTCTTGAATGACCATGTGAAAGATGTATCTCCCATGAAAAAGACAAATCCAGTTGTGCTTTTCCTTTCATCCAGATCTCTACCCCAATCACTATCTGAGTAGCCAACAAGATTGAAGCTTTTACTTGAGGTATAAAACATACCTTCATTTTATTGTTCCTTTGATGTAGCGAAGAATTCTCTTGGTTGCATTCAAGTTAGACTGGTCTGGTGTCTCCATATATCTGCTGATAAGTCCAACTCCATAGAGTATATCCGGTCTGGTACATGTCAAGCACCTTAAGCTTCCTACTAAGCTTTTGAAGTAAGTTGGATCAACATTTCCAACTTTACTCTTCCTCAATTCTACTCCATTCTCAACTGGAGTTAATAACGGATTGCAGCTTTCCATCTTGAACCTTTCAAGAATATCTTTGGCGTAACCGCTTTAGGATACAAAAATCCCTTCTTCTTTCTGCGTTACTTTTAAGCCAAGAAAATGTACCATTAGACCAATGTCTGTCATCTCAAACTCTTGTACCATGCTTTTCTTGAAGTATTCAAACACGGTAGGATTGTTGCCGGTGAATATCAAGTCATCAACATATAGGCATGCAAATAATATGCTGCCATCTGCTTCTTTCTTCACATATATTGTGTGTTTATATGGACATTTTTCAAATCCATTATCTTGAAAAAACCTGTCAATTCTAGTATTCCAAGCACGCGGAGCTTGCTTCAAACCGTAGAGAGCTTTCTTTAACTTGTATACTTTGCCTTCATTTTCAGCTTCAATGTATCCAAGTGGTTGTTCAACATAGATCTCTTATTATAGGAAGCCATTCAGAAATGCTAACTTCACATCGAGTTGATAGATCTTCCATCTATGTTGTGCAACTAGTGAGATCATCAGTCTGATTGTCAACTTAATCCTGACACCACGATAACCTTGTAGAAAAAAAAAAAAAAAAAATCTCAGATAATGCAATGTTGAAGGGCAAAACCAAGAAAAACAATCCAATCTAAAAAAACAATGGAAAAACAAAAGGACATGTTTTAACCCCCTCTTAACCCACTAACTTATGACTCAAGACATAAGATTGAAATAACCAAAAAAAAAATATCATGAAATTCATTTTTTAACCAACCCAATATTGAAAGATGATTTATACATTACTCTTAACTCAGTGAACATTAAAGAAAAATAAAAAAAAAGAATTTTTTTTTCTCATTTTCTGATATTTTCTTTCTTAGTTACTTAACAAAAGCAATGATTTCTACATTATTCCATTTTCAGTTTCAATCATTGACACACAGCCTGGTTTAATTTCTTTTTTCTAAGATACTAAGATTTTGAAACTTTATAAAGAGACTTGCTAATTATCATATATTGCATTTTCTTTTTGATGCAGGCATAAGGCACACCTTGTCCAATCTATTGTCGACAAGGTCTCAAAGAAATTGGATCATAAAATACTTCGTATCCCCTTTTATTTCATTGGAAGAGATCCTCTAGTAAAACATATCAACTTATGGTTGCAAGAATATGGCTCCCACAGTTTTGCCTTTGATATACTCTATGGGATTGGTGGAGTAGGGAAGACAACCATAGCAAATAGTGTTTATAACAAGCAGTTTCATAAGTTTGAAGGTAGGATCTTTCCATCAAATGTTAGAGAATAGTCAAAAGAATCCAATGGTGTAGTTTGCCTATAGAGGCAACTTCTTTCAGATATCCTAAACAATGCTGATGATATACATGATGTTGATGGAGGGATTATATCAAGGATGCGTTATGTTGCAGAAGAAATCTTATTGTTCTTGATGATGTGGACAAATGGCACCACTTCAATGCAATTGTTGGCATGCGAAATTGGCTTCGCCAAGGAAGTAAATCATTGTAAGAACTAGAAATAAGGCTTTGATTGTAGCTGATGGTGAGTGTGTCAAGTGCAAAGATGAACCTCTAGATAACAAAAAATCACTTAATCTTTTGAGTTGGCATGCCTGTGGACAAGCTTACCTAGTTGAAGATTTTATGGAGGAATTTTGGAGAACAGTACATCATTGTAATGGACTTCTAGTAGCCCTTTGTGCTATTGGTTCTTCATTTTTTAGTAAAAGCAGAAAAGTATGGGAAAGCGCATTACATGAAAATGAAAGTGATTCCAAATTGTCAAGTTCAAAAGGTTCTTGCAAAAAGTTAGAACTCTCCTGATGATGATTATCAGAAGAACTTATTCCTTGATATTGCTTATTTCTTCAATGGAATGGATGAGAATTATGCAGTTAGGACACTTGATGGGTTCGATGTTGGATAAGCTTCAACATTACGGAGAGCCCAAGATATCCTATACAAGAGTAGTTAGGATAAGATAGGCTTGATGTAATCCTAATAGAATTAGGAGTTATCTAGTTCTAATAGAAATAGGAAAGCTGTACTAGAATTGATATAAATATCATTGTTGAGTTGTAACAATGATCATAACGAAAACTTGCAGTGTTTAGTTTTGAGTTATTTTCTAAACATAATAAGAGAGCTATTCTTATACACAAGCTAAGTGTCTTTATTTCACAAAAACTAGAATTGGTATCAGAGCTGTAGGGGAATCGATCAAACAACTTGAAAACCAAACTATGGGAGACAACACCACTCCTCCACAACCAAAGGAAGTCATCCCCTCTTCAATCCAATGCCCCATGTTAAACTCTACAAACTATGCAGTATGGGCCATGAGGATGAGAGTTTTGTTGCGAGTTCATAAGGTGTGGGAAACAATTGAACCTGGTTCAAAAGAATCCCACAAGAATGATGTCGCAATAGGATTATTGTTTCAATCCATCCCGGAGACTCTTATCTTGCAAGTAGGCGAACAAGACTCTCCAAAAGAGATATGGGAATCAATCAAAACTCGTAACCTTGGTGCTGATCGTGTCAAGGAAGCAAGACTTCAAACTCTAATGTCTGAGTTTGAAAGAATCAAGATGAAGGACACGGATACAATAGATAACTTTGCGGGTAAGTTATCTGAGCTAGCGTCAAAGTCAACTTCACTTGGACAAAAGATTGAGGAACCAAAACTCGTGAAGAAATTTCTCAATAGTTTGCCAAGAAGTAAATACATCTAAATCATAGCCTCTCTCGAGCAAGTTCTGGACTTGAACAAAACAGGATTTGAAGATATTATAGGCAGACTCAAAGCCTATGAAGAACGAATTCTCAATGAGGAGAATCACGGAGAAACACAAGGCAAGCTACTATACGCAAATTCAGAGCAACAAAGTTTTACAGCATCACGAGGGAGAGGACGTGGAAGAGGATACAGAGGGCACAGAGGACGAGGCAGAGGAAGATTCAACCCACAAGAACGGACAACAACTCAAGGTGATCAAAACCAAACAAGAGAAAAGAAAGATAGATCAAAAGTAATCTGCTATCGCTGTGATAGACCTAGTCACTTTGCTTCCACATGCCCTGAAAGAACACAAAGGATACAAGAAGCAAATAAAGTAGAAACGGAAGAAGCCGATCCAGCCCTTTATATGCACGAAGTTGTGTTCTTAAATGAAGAAAATGTCATACCAAAGAAGTACGAAACAAACGAAGGAGAAGGCGGAGTTTGGTATCTTGATAATGGAGCAAGCAACCACATGATCGGCAACAAGACTTATTTCCTGGAACTCAACGAGAACATAAAAGGGAAGGTGAAATTCGGAGATGGATCTTGCGTTGAAATAGGAGGGAAAGGTTCAATTCTTTTTCAAAGCAAAACGGAGGAACAAAAACTTGTTGTCGATATCTACTACATTCCTGTACTTAAAAGCAATATCCTAAGCCTAGGACAAGCTACGGAAGCCGGGTGTGATGTAAGGATGAGACAAAACTACTTGACACTCCATGATCCAAGTGGAAGACTCTTGGTAAAGGTCATACGTTCAGCCAATAGACTCTACAAAATAAGTCTAAAAATAGGAAAACCGGTCTGCTTACACACGAGGATAGAAGACGATACTTGGAGGTGGCACGCAAGGTTAGGACATATAAGCTTTAAAACAATCAAAGCTATGTCCCAACAAATGATAGTTCATGGCTTGCCGGAAATCAGAGAAGAAAAAAGATTGTGTGAGTCGTGTTTAGTCGGGAAACAAGCTCGTCAATCTTTTTCAAAGACATCTATGTTTCGAGCCTCTAAACCCCTAGAACTCCTACACGCAGACCTATGTGGTCCCATAACACCACCAACCATTGCTCACAACAAACATATATTTGTTATCATAGATGACTTTTCAAGATACATGTGGTCAATCTTGATAAAAGAAAAGGGTGAAGCGTTTGGTAGATTCAAGGCATTTAAGAGTTTTGTCGCACGTGTGCGGCGTCGTGGCGAAAATTATATTGGTTGTTCCATTTTCTTATCTACAATGTAAATCTATCCATATCTATGGGGATACAAGAAAATATTGTCTTTTGTGAGTGGAAAATGGAATGGGAGTCGCCACCTAGTATTTTGGTCACTAGGAACCCTAACTGGTCTCAAAGATCGGGTACGGGGACTGGTTGCGTAAAGGGAAGGTATTAGCACCCAAAATACGCCCTACCTAAAGTAAGCTGCATTGTTTTATTGTCTGATAAAAACTAAGGTGTTATTGTACTTCTACTCGTGGGTCTGTCTATGGTTCAAGAAAAATCCTCCTCAGTAAGAAGGTCTTTTATCTTATCGAGTAAAATCCTAACCGTTCTAACGTCTATACAAAATAATATTTAGGAATACGTTTTACGTATAAATTCGTAATCCCAAATACTAAAAGAAAACAAAAAGATTTTTAGAATTTTTTTGAAAAATATTGGCCTAGTTCTCATGGCTTAAATAAACTGGTCATTAAAGCCAAAATGCATGCTAATTCATATATTGTTTTGAAAATTTTCTTTGTTGTGTAAAAAAATATGATGTTATAATGTTTATATCTATATATATTGGAGAGACCAGGCCGTATTTTAAAACAAAACAATTTTTTGAAAATATTATTATTATTTTTTTGTTTTTTAGGTTTTGACGAAAATCAGGTATTTAAATACTGAGCTTGTATCCTTACGGTATAAAAATACAACCCAATATTAATCCACTTTAGTAAAAAAAATGCAGAAAAATCAACAATATTTTTAGGGATTTTTTAGAAAATTCTTTGAAAGCAAAAACATTTCTTATTCTGAAAATCTTTGATGTTTTTACGAAAACCGGGTATTTTTAACATTGATTTTGTATCTTTACAGTATAAAAATACCAACCAACATTAACCCATTTTTGACAAAAATATTCAAGGAAATCAACAATATTTTTTAAGATTTTTTTGAAATATATATTTTTTTTAAGTAAAAATATATATACACAATATACACACATATATATTATAATCTACTATAATTCATAATATATATATAATAAAAATAAAAAACGGGCTGGGCCGGCCCAACTAAATGGGTCGAACCCAACCCAGCTGGAAATGGGCCAAACATCAGCCCAAAACAAGATTGGGCCGATCTCGGCCCTCAAGGAGGAGGGGCCGATCTCGGCCCGCAAGGTGGCTGGGCCGATCTCGGCCCGCAAGGTGGATGGGCCGATATCGGCCCAACAAAAACTTCTCTTTGGACTGGGCCAGACCAAAAAACTAATAACAAAACTGGGCCGGAAACCCGACCCAGTATAAGAACCCACCGGGGAAGGGAATTATTTTCCCTTCCCCTAACTCCTGCATGCAGAACGATTCTGCATGCAGGAGGAAAGAACTAAAGTAAGGGAAAATGAAAAATGCAGGAGGAGAAGAATACCTGGCACGGCGGAGGCGATGCTGTTGGTCGAACGTCCGTATTGATTGTGCTGTAGCGGAGGTTGGTGGCTCAAAGCGGCGGTTCCCAACGGTTCGGTAACCCGGCGGTGCTGCTCGGTCTTCGTTCTCTCTAAGCTCTTCCTCGGCTCCTGTCCTCTTCCCCCTTCTCCAAGTTTCGTTTCCTTGAGTTTTATGTGTTTATTACTTTTAGTTCAACTGTTTCTCTCTCCTTCAGTCTCTCTCTCTCTTAGTCTCGGGTTTTTTCTTCTCTCTTCCCCCCTGCGAACTGGTCTTCAGAGCAGTATTTATAGAGTAAAGGGGAGCGGGGGTGTCATTATGGCTGCTTGGGGAGCGGGGCAGCGCCGGTCGGTTGGCCAGTGGGCGTGGCTGGCAGGCTCGACTCCCTCGGTTCATCATCATCAAAAGGCGTGGGGCTTCGGGTTTTGGCAGAGCACGCGGGGAGAGAGAGAGAGAGGCAAAAAACATGAGCAAATGACCCGGCTTCTACCCATTTTGTGAAGTAGTCAATAGCCACGAGGATAAATCTATGACCATTGCTCGCTTTTGGGTTTATAGGTCCAATCACATCAATTCCCCACATCGCGAAGGGCCATGGAGATGTTAGGTTAAACAGAGGAGCTGGTGGCATATTGACCTTATCACTGTAAATTTGACATTTGTGACATTTCCTGACATAGTCTATACAGTCCTTTTCTAGTGTCATCCAAAAATAACCCGCCCTTTGGATTTTCCTTGTCATCATATGCCCGCTAGCATGGGTTGAGCAAATCCCCTCATGGACCTCTCTTAATGCCCTTCTAGCATCTGCCTCATCCAAACACCTTAACAAGGTTCCATCAAATGACCTTTTATATAAAATCTCTCCATCTAAATAGAAGTCTATAGCCAACCTTCTCAAGGTTTTCTTATCCGTCTTAGAAGCTCCTACCGGATATTCCTGATTCTGCACCAGATTCTTGATATCGTAATACCAAGGTTGTTCGTCTATCTCTCCCTCAACTAAACAACAGTGAGCTGGATCATTTCTAATATCAATGTGTATCGGTTGTACCTTGCACTTGAGATCAATGGTAGTCATAGCAGCTAATGTGGCCAAAGCATCCGCAAAATGGTTCCCCTCCCTTCCCAGATGGGTGAATCTAATTTCTTCAAATTCCTTTGCTAGCATGGATAGGTATTCCTGGTAAGGCCTCAACTTTTCCTCTTTGGTTTGCCATTCCCCTTTTACCTGGCAAATGATCAACATTGAGTCCCCATATACATCTATCTTCTTTATTTTCAGCTCCAATGCTGCTTCCAAACCGAGGATACACGCTTCATACTCAGCTGTATTGTTGGTGCACTCGAAGTGTAGTTTGACCGAAACTGGGTATTGTTTCTTATCAGGAGAGATTATTACCGCCCCTGCCCCGTTACCATATACATTTACTGCCCCATCAAAAAACATGGTCCACCAATCTGTCTTTTCTTCTTCCTTTTCTATTGACAATATATCTTCATCAGGGAAATCAAAACCCAAAGGTTCGTAATCTTCAACGGCATTATCGGCCAGATGGTCTGCGATTGCACTCCCTTTTACGGCTTTCCTTGTCATATACACTATGTCATATTCTGCTAATAAAACCTGCCACCTTGCAATCCTACTTGAGAGAAAAGGCTTATTACAAATATACCTTAGAGGATCCACTTTTGAAATCAACCAAGTGGTATAGTATAACATGTAATGTCGCAACCTCTTTGCCGCCCACACCAACGCACAACAGAGCCTTTCTATCTCCGTGTATCTGGACTCACATTCAGTGAATTTCTTACTCAAGTAATAAATAGCTCTTTCCTTCTTTTCGGTTTCATCATGCTGACCCAATACACAACCCATGGCTACTTCAGTAACGGTTAGATATAATACTAAAGGTTTTCCTGGTACAGGAGGAACCAGTAAAGGTGGATTTTGTAAATAATGCTTGATTTTATTGAATGCCTCCTCACACTCCTTATTCCAAGTTCCGGGATTCTTTTTCCTTAGTAGCCGGAATATAGTCTCGCATGTTGTTGTTAGCTGAGCTACAAACCGAGCAATGTAATTCAACCTTCCCAAGAATCCTCTTACTTCTTTCTCCGTCTTAGGGGACGACATGGCCTGGATGGCCCTTACTTTATCCGGATCCACCTCTATACCTCTATCACTTACCACAAATCCCAACAGCTTGCCCGATTTAACTCCGAATGAACATTTTGCAGGATTAAGCCTTAGTTCATACTTCCTCAACCTCTCAAATAACTTCCTTAAAACTTCCACATGATCTTATTCCTTTTTAGACTTGGCAATCATATCATCTACATACACCTCAATTTCTTTGTGCATCATGTCGTGGAATAGAGTCACCATTGCTCTTTGATATGTTGCACCCGCGTTCTTTAACCCAAATGGCATGACCTTGTAGCAGTAGGTCCCCTAAGGTGTGACAAAAGTTGTTTTCGCCTTATCCTCCAAAGCCATTTTTATTTGGTTGTATCCTGAAAAACCATCCATAAAGGAATAAGTGGAACTTCGCGCAGCATTATCCACTAAAACATCTATGTGTGGTAGAGGAAAATCATCCTTAGGCCTAGCTTTATTCAAATTCCAAAAATCCACACAAACTCGAATCTTCCCTTCCTTCTTAGGCACCACAACAATGTTAGACACCCATTGTGGGTATCTAACTACTTCTAAAAAACCAGCATCCCACTGCTTTTCGAGTTCTGCCTTGACCTTGATCCAGACGTCCGGGTGGGCCCTCCTTAGCTTCTGCTTGACTGGCTTATAACCTTCTTCCAATGGTATCTTGTGTTCTACAATACTTGTATACAAACCGGGCATATCTTCATAGGACCAAGCAAAGACATCTGAATACTCTTGTAATAGGGTGATCATTTTTATCCTTTGTTCAGAAGTAACTAGGGTACCTATTTTCAACTCTTTCTTGAACTGACCATTGCCCACATTGATGGTTTCGAGTTCCTCGGTGGCAGGCTTCCAAGTCTGTTCCTGTTGTTCTACTAGCCTGGTGAATTCACTGATATTGCTTTCATCCCACTCTTCTTCTTCCATAGCTATTACATGCTCGTTCAAGTTTGGCCATTTATTCTTGATGCTACATGTATGTGATATCGTTGGAGATCCGCTTTCAGGATTCCTGAAAGCGGGAAGTGCTTGGTGTAAATGCATATATATATATAAAACAATTTCTGAAAAAGTGCATGATCTCACATTCATTCAAAGGAAGAAAGGTGGGCTCTATGACAAATATAGAATCTAGCTGACATCATGAGCCTTGATTGTCAACTAGAGAAAACAAAAGCAAACATAAACAATGACAAAAACATGCTAAGGCAAACAAAGTCGGTTTACATTTTGAAAACCACTGGAGCTTCTTGGGTCACCCAATTCTGAAACTTTTTGCCTGGAGCCAACTTGCGCACAACGGTCTTGGTGGAGACTTCTTCTAGTGTATGGATCGTCAGTTGTGGCAGCGCTTCATCTTCTTTTCCCGCTACTGCTTTCACGTCATCCCCTTTCTTCTCGTTTCCCTCCAAGGTGTTTATGCTCATATGAGCCAATTCTATACCCAGGCTTTCAGCTCCCTTATCATGTTGCACTATGTATGTAGCTCTTGGGAATGATACGCTAAGGGGAGGGATTTCTAGTTGTTCTTCTTCAAGATCTCTCCCTTTAATTCTAGCCATCCTTCTTGTCCTTCTCCGATCAGCAGCCCAACGATAATCCTCTTGGTTAGGTTGATATCCTAGCCCAAATCTTTGATCAACTTTTCTCTTCCTTGTTGGATTAGCCCCTTCTGGTATTCCGCAAGCGAGGTTATGTTGACGTGGGACCCCACGGTTCAAGAAACATAGACTTGCCATCCTTGCTGCTTCTGAGATCCTTGGCCTTCTTAACACGGTGTTCTCCGGCACCCAGTCGGTGTTCACGATCTCAAAAGCATGGATATTGCCATCCTTGCAATCCTCTGCTTCGATGAAAGGCACAACCACATTCTTTATCATGGATATTGCCTCCTCAGCCTTGACAGTTACCAACATCCCATTCATGATGTACTTCAGGCATTGGTGCAATGACGAAGTTACTGCCCCCGCTTCGTGGATCCAAGGTCTTCCCAACAACATACTATAGGAAGGGTGGATATCCATAACCTGAAGTGTCACTAGGAACATTTGCGGTCCCACATATAGCTCCACTTCTAAAGTCCCAAGAATTGGCCTAGGTGAGCCATCATACGCTCTGGCCATCATAGTACTTGGCTTCATATGAGATTCATCAATCGGCATTTCCTCCAGAATGTGCTTTGGCAACACGTTGAGGGCTAAGCCATTATCGACGAGCACCTTCCCTACAAGACAGTCTTTGCACCTAACAGTAATGTATAAAGGCTTGTTGTGTCCGGTACCTTCAGCATCAAGCTCATCAGCCGTGAAGTAGAGGTAATTAGTTGCATGGATCCTCCCTACTAAATGCTCCATGGTTTTATGCTCAATGTCTTGAGGTACATATGCCTCATTCAATACCTTTTGCAAGGCATTTCGATGCAGCTCAGAGCTGAGTATCAAGGACATAAGGGAGATCCACGCTGGAGTCTTTTTTAGTTGATCCACTATGCAATATTCGCTATGCTTGATCAACTTCAAAAACTCATTCGACTCCTCTTCCGTTACCGGCTTATTAACTTTGGGAGCTTTGTCCAGGTCTACCACTTCCTTACCCTTTTCCTTCCTCCATTCTTCAGGTGTAAAGCAACGACCACTCCTGGTCAAACCACTTATCTCCATCTGGAACAAAGGAAGAGGCGCTCGAATGTTGGAGGCATACCCATAATTATACGGCATGGCATTGTGATTCTCTTTTGTGCAGGACGGTTTAATCAAGATCAGCCTTGGGGGCCCATTTGCAGTCTGTTGGATCCTGCAAACTCCTGCCATCTCATCTTGGCCTTCCATCATGCTTACCTCACATCTGCTCTCCATGGGTTCAATCCTCAATTGTCCCATCTTCAACATTTTTGCGATCTTTTCGCAAAACTCTGCGCAATCCTCAATGTGATGTCCATCTCTTCCGTGGAACTCACAGTAGTCACCTCTCTCCGACTGCCTTACCACCTTTGCCTTTAGAAATCCTGATTGTACTAACATATCGTACAATCTTCTCATCGGCACCTTCAACACCTTGCCTTGATTTCCCACTTCGATCATGCCTATTCCACCACTATTTGGAGCATGCTTAGGCAATGGGTTTGAATTAACATTGGGCTTGTCTTCGAAGGATACCCATGCCGTCTTAATAAGCTCCAATAACCTCTTCTTGAAGGCATAGCAGGTTTCAATCCCATGCCCGGGATTGCCCCCATGGTACTTGCAAGACAACTCAGGCTTGTACCAAATTGGGAATGGTGGTTGTAGTGGTAGTGTAGGGATAGGAGCTACTTGTCCAATGCTCAATAGCTTGGCATACATGTCCTTCAATGGCATGGGTAAAGGCGGCAGTTGTTCTGAAGTGTATCTTGGGTGGGGTCTTTGGTAGTGATCTTGGTAGTGATTTTGGTAGTTTGGCTGGTTATTTGTTCGGTTAGGTGAAAAAGATTGGTTAAAGTTTATGCGTGAGAATTGAGAGGTAGGTGCTTGGGGACTACGGAAATTTACTTTTTTGCCTTTGTACCCATCTTCCAAATTGTTAACGTCACCTTCTCTTTTCCTTCCAACAAAACCTTTCTTCTCTAAAGGCTCCGCGATGCGCCCAGCTTTAATTCCTTGCTCTATTCTTTCCGCCACACGTACAACATCATAGAAATGTTGAGATGAGCTACCCATTAAATGCTCATAGTAAGGTGCCTTGAATGTATTGGCGAACAGAGTTACCATCTCTGTTTCTATCAAAGGGGGTTGCACATGCGTGGCCTCGTCCCTCCATCTTTGCGCATAAGCCCTCACTGACTCTTGGCTTCTTTTTTCCATTGACATGAGGCTCGTTCGATCTGGAGCAATTTATAAATTGAACTTGTATTGCTTTAGGAAAGCCTCCACTAAGTCCTTCCATTTCTTAATCTTGACATTATCCAACCTCATGTACCAACTTAGCGCAGATCCCGATAGACTGTCTTGGAAAAAGTAGATCATTAACTTATCGTCATGAATCACCTCAGCCATCTTATTGCAATAAGATCGAAGATGAGTGTTTGGACATTCCAACCCAGTGTACCTTATAAACTCCGGTATCCTAAAATCTTTTGGTACCGTGAGGTTTGGTACCAAGCATATTTCCGACGCTCGCATGGGGTCAAACCAATCATTTCCCTCGACTGCTCTTAACCTTTCTTCTAATGCTGATATTTTGTCCTCGTTCACAGAACCAGTGGACCTATTATCGGAAGGCCCCTCGGCTGTTAAATCTACAGTGATGCGAGCTTGAGGGGGCTGAATAGGAATAACAGGTGCAAAGTGCTGCCCCGTCGCTGAATCTGCCCCCAAGTTCTGAGATAACCCCGAGACATGAACTGACGGTTCTCCTATAGGTGGTTGGGTAGACGTTCCCTCTCCGTTCTTGGTTCTTAACAGTTGCTCCAGCAAACTGGTCAGTCGAGAAACTTCATTTTTCACAGATTCCAACTCGGTTTGGTAATGCGACTCTAATTGAGCTCTTTCTTCGTTTTCCATTCTTGATCTTGACCGGGTTTGGTGGACTTTGGATATGGGACCTATGTTTCACGATCTGGCGTGCACATGATGAATTAAAAACAAAATGTGTGATGAGAATGCGATGCATATGTAATGTGTATATATATATTATGAGCTGATCCATGACTTTCGTAACCTTTAAGCAAGATTTCTGAGTTGACCTGATTACCATAAAGGAGGGTTTGCCAAGTTCTTATCATAGTGGCTTACTCAACACATTACGAAAGGAAATACGTCATGGACTTCTTATAAATAACAAAATTGCTCATACAAAACAAATAATGGAAAAGAGAAGTCCTATACATTGCTACTTCTAAAAGGCATTTCCCCTATTAGCTAAATCCCTAATAAAACAGACCATGGCCCCCATGTATTCTCGATACTTTGAACCGTCATTTCCAACTTCAGTGGCTTGTTGTTGCAACCTTTCCGCACAACGGGCTACGTGCTCAACCTGTTTTGACATATGTCTTATCTTATCATGGAATACAGCGTTATCTCTGAGTATTGCTTCGTTGCTGGCTCCTAAGGCTTCGTTGCTTCTTTCCAATACTCGCACCATACCCTCTGATTGTGCCAACTTATCTCTTGTCCTCTGTAGCTCTTCCTTTTCGATATCCAGCTCTGCTATTTTGGAATTGATTTGAACTGCAAAGTTGTCCATGTAGTCTTGGCATTCTTGACGCTCTTGCTTAGCCTTACTCATTTCCTTTTCCATCTCGAAGTAGTGTCTTCTCAACTCCCTTAACTCTTCTTCTCGTACCTCGATCTCCGATTGTAAAGCCCTTATTCTTCCTCTTGAAGACTCAGCTCTCTTCTGGTAATCTCTCATGTCAGACTTAGCGGCCCTTCTCGCATTTCTTTCTTCCTCTAGTTGCACCATGTATTGAGCTCTAACCTTCCTTTCTTATTCTATATCGAGGTTGGCTAGACGATTCTTCTCCTTTTCAACTTCTATTTTCTTTAAAAGAAGTTTCCTTCCCTTCTTCAAAGAATCCATCGTCTCCTTATCAACATTCACGCCTTTTGTTGCCCTCTTAACCTTAGCCAATTCTTTTTCTGCTATCCCATACTTCTTGACCAACTCATCATAATCAGCTATTCGACTCCTCAACTCAGCCTGGACCCCTGTTGTTATCTCTTCAGCTACTTCAGCCCTTTTCTGCCATTCCTTTAGAGACATTAGCTGCTTCTCTTGTTTTTCTAACCGCTGATTCAAAAAAAATCTCATCGTATTTTCCTCCTCTAGCTGGTTCACTAACAGTTGCTGTCGCCCCTTACTTTTGTTGAGTTCTATTATACACTGATCTAACTGTTTTCTTAGATCTTCCTCATCATCTTTTCTTTTCCTTTTCTGTGGTTCCATAGCTGCCTCAGACTGTTCTTGTGTAGAGAGACCCTTCACTTCAGAAAAATATTCATTCCTCCAAACTATATAATTATGGTTGAATGAGGTTTCAAAACTGCTTCCTTCTTCTCTTTTCACCTTCAAGGGTCTTTCCCAATCCTGTCGGATAAGCTCCATTTCTTCGATGAACGGTTGGTGCTTGAATAACCCAATGAAATCCGCTAAACCCAAGGTTCTTGGCGTATATTGCATTCCGCCTAACTGCCTTGTTACGAGGGCGGGAGCATAGCTGATGTAACCGGTTACACCAATTAAAGGAACCCATATCTTGCTTCCGCAGCTCATTGTGCAAGTAGCGTTGTTCATGCACGGCGCTTTCCATTTGAAGTTGCTACTTGGCAATGCTGCATACTTATCCCTCCATGCCTTCTCATCCCAATTCTTCCAAGTCTCATCTACGGTAATCTTTAACGGTTGCAAGTCAAACCACCAAAAGTTGTTGAAGATGTCTCTTGGTGCTTCGATATGACTAATTATCCATAGGTACAACATAGGAATGCAGCATCTCATAGCTCCTTTTCCATGTGTTCGGCAGTGACTAAGAGATAACATGGTTTCCCCTAAGATGGCTGAGGAAGGATTGATCCGGTCGCGCTCATATTCGACGAAGACACTTGCTGCTTCTAAACTGATGACCCCAGTTTCAGAAGGGAACAACACTAGCCCAAAAATGGCGAAGGCCACCAACCTATATCGCTCGTCTCCCAACTTGCCTTCTTCGGGATTTTTCTTCATTCGGGCTTCAATGACCTTCCATTTAAAACCCCCTTCAGCGACTCTACACTGGCTAATCTTTCCTAAGCTTAATAAATTGATTACTTCCGAAGCTGTGTCTTCAAATCTGCGTCGGTGGTAGATTCTGTGGCTGTCATTTGGAAAGTCCAGAATTCTCTCATATTCTTCCAAGGTGGGTGTCATATCGATGTTTCCAAAGGTAAAACACCGATAACTTGGGTCCCAAAAATTCAGAAGGGCTTTGATCGCCGCTGCTTGTACAGGTAGCCTCATTATCTGTGCAATTCTCCCATATCGCCTTTCAAACAAAGTCTCGTCGACATATTCCATGATAGGCAGCAACTTTCCTAAGTCGTTTACCATGTGATTTACCTTGGTAATGCATGGTAAACCACTAGTATCGATTCTTGGGTATTTTCCTTCGGCAATCTGAGCCAACTCAGACTCTTGTCCATATTCTTGGAAAGAGAGGTACTTAGTCATGATTTCAGCTCAAAAACCTGGGTTGATGAATTCAACAGTATTAATCGTGATGCAAAATGAAAGTAAGATTCACAACCTAAGGACAAGCTCTAATTATCAAGTGAGAGTGGGTAGTCTTTCTATCTGGTCTCGAAGGGTCTCATATATGCCCAGTGACGTTCTTCGTAAAGAAGTATGGGGGCGTTGCAAGGAACAGTTAAGACACGTATGCCCACCATTACCAAGCAGGCACTCAGATATGAGTTGGGTGTTTCACGCATTTAAACCCTGACCAATAGTCCTAGGGTAAATCGCTAATTCCCCACTTAACTTAAAGCTTGTGTGTGCTTTTCCCAAAATCAAAGCAAGTGATGCATGAGACAATTGTATATAATGCATGAATAATATGAGTAAAATAAAATAAAATAAATACGCAAATAAAAGGAAAGGCCTATTAACAATAAACACACAAAAACACGAATAAATCAGACAAAAACAAAGCTTAGTCTACAACATTCTGTCGCACGTGTGCGGCGTCGTGGCGAAAATTATATTGGTTGTTCCATTTTCTTATCTACAATGTAAATCTATCCATATCTATGGGGATACAAGAAAATATTGTCTTTTATGAGTGGAAAATGGAATGGGAGTCGCCACCTAGTATTTTGGTCACTAGGAACCCTAACTGGTCTCAAAGATCGGGTATGGGGACTGGTTGCGTAAAGGGAAGGTATTAGCACCCCAAATACGCCCTACCTAAAGTAAGCTGCATTGTTTTATTGTCTGATAAAAACTAAGGTGTTATTGTACTTCTAGTCGTGGGTCTGTCTATGGTTCAAGAAAAATCCTCCTCAGTAAGAAGGTCTTTTATCTTATCGAGTAAAATCCTAACCGTTCTAACGTCTATACAAAATAATATTTAGGAATACGTTTTACGTATAAATTCATAATCCCAAATACTAAAAGAAAACAAAAAGATTTTTAGAATTTTTTTTGAAATATTGGCCTAGTTCTCATGGCTTAAATAAACTGGTCATTAAAGCCAAAATGCATGCTAATTCATATATTGTTTTTGAAAATTTTCTTTGTTGTGTAAAAAAATATGATGTTATAATGTTTATATCTATATATATTGGAGAGACCAGGCCATATTTTAAAACAAAAACAATTTTTTGAAAATATTATTATTTTTTTTTTGTTTTTTAGGTTTTGACGAAAATCGGGTATTTAAATACTGAGCTTGTATCCTTACGGTATAAAAATACAACCCAATATTTAATCCACTTTAGTAAAAAAAATGCAGAAAAATCAACAATATTTTTAGGGATTTTTTTAGAAAATTCTTTGAAAGCAAAAACATTTCTTATTCTGAAAATCTTTGATGTTTTTTACGAAAACCGGGTATTTTTAACATTGATTTTGTATCTTTACAGTATAAAAATACCAACCAACATTAACCCATTTTGACAAAAATATTCAAGGAAATCAACAATATTTTTTAAGATTTTTTCGAAAATATATATATTTTTTTTAAGTAAAAATATATATACACAATATACACACATATATATTATAATCTACTATAATTCATAATATATATATAATAAAAATAAAAAAAACGGGCTGGGCCGGCCCAACTAAATGGGCCGAACCCAAAACCCAGCTGGAAATGGGCCAAACATCAGCCCAAAACAAGGATTGGCTGATCTCGGCCCGCAAGGTGGATGGGCCGATATCGGCCCAACAAAAACTTCTCTTTGGACTGGGCCAGACTCGGTCTGGCCCAAAAAACTAATAACAAAACTGGGCCGGAAACCCGGCCCAGTATAAGAACCCACCGGGGAAGGGAATTATTTTCCCTTCCCCTAACTCCTGCATGCAGAACGATTCTGCATGCAGGAGGAAAGAACTAAAGTAAGGGCAAATGAAAAATGCAGGAGGAGAAGAATACCTGGCACGGCGGAGGCGATGCTGTTGGTCGAACGTCCGTGTTGATTGTGCTGTAGCGGAGGTTGGTGGCTCAAAGCGGCGGTTCCCAACGGTTCGGTAACCTGGCGTTGCTGCTCGGTCTTTGTTCTCTCTAAGCTCTTCCCCGGCTCCTGTCCTCTTCCCCCTTCTCCCAGTTTCGTTTCCTTGAGTTTTATGTGTTTATTACTTTTAGCTCAACTGTTTCTCTCTCCTTCAGTCTCTCTCTCTCTTAGTCTCGGGTTTTTTCTTCTCTCTTCCCCCCTTCGGTTAGTTCTCTCCTCCCTTCGGTTAGTTCTCTTATCGTTTTCTTCCCCCCTGCGAACTGGTCTTCAGAGCAGTATTTATAGAGTAAAGGGGAGCGGGGGTGTCATTATGGCTGCTTGGGGAGCGGGGCAGCGCCGGTCGGTTGGCCAGTGGGCGTGGCTGGCAGGCTCGACTCCCTCGGTTCATCATCATCAAAAGGCGTGGGGCTTCGGGTTTTGGCAGAGCACGCGGGGAGAGAGAGAGAGAGGCAAAAAACAAAACTTTTCCTTCTTCCCCTGCTGCACGTTTAGGGGAAGAAGAAAGAGGAACAGTGTCGTTAAAACGACACCGTTCTGTCCTTTTTTTTTTTTTTTTAACATGAAACGGCGTCGTTTTAGACAAAACGCGTCGTTTCATTTAAATGAAACAAGGCGCCAGAACGCGTCAATCTACAAGTCAGCCCTCAATTATCTTTTGTTTATTTCAATTGCATCCTTTTCAATTTCTGTCTCCGCCCCTCTTGTTGGCCGCGTTTTTTCACTTTGGTCCTTGGTCTCTGATTTATGCAATTTGACCCTCAATTAATCAATAAACTTCTAATTTCTTCAATTAGGCCCCTGAATCAATTCAATATAGCCCCCTCTATCTTCGCGCCTTTTCCAAATTGGTCCCTGGTTTCGGATTTTCACAATTAAGCCCCTAATTGGCCATTAAACTTCAATATTTATGCAATTAAGCCCCTGATTTGACCTAATAAATTCCTAAAAAATATATTTTGGCCCCAAAACTTAAATTTCTTCCAATTAAAGCCCAAATTGACTTAAAAATCAATTTTTTCTTGCAATCAACACCCTCTATAAAATTCAATTAAAAATCCAATTAAGTCCATAAATCTCCAAATTTGGACTTTTCTCCTCAAAAAATCAAATTTTCTTACCAGGGCTCTCATCATTCAAGAATATATTGTCAAAAATTCATCTCTGTATTTTTTAACCTCCTTGACTAATTTTTCTGACCATTTTCTGGGCGTTTCATGCCTCCTGTTATTTTTCTAACCTCTTTTGGCTATTTATTTTATTTTTTATGG
This sequence comes from Populus alba, assembly GCF_005239225.2. NCBI lineage: Eukaryota > Viridiplantae > Streptophyta > Magnoliopsida > Malpighiales > Salicaceae > Populus > Populus alba. The sequence continues at coordinate 3,687,526 of NC_133294.1, read as the reverse complement.
GGACCCAAAAATGGGTTACAACAAGTCTAGTAGAGAAGGATCTTGGGAAAACAATCATAACTCTTAGAACTGATAGAGGAGGTGAGTTCACTTCAAGGGAGTTCCATGAATTTTGCGAGAAAAGCGGGATCAAGAGGCATCTCACGGCACCCTACACACCACAACAAAACGGTGTAGTAGAAAGAAGGAAAAGGATGTTGATGGAGATGACAAGGAGCATTCTCAAGGCAATGAAGGTACCAAACTATCTATGGGGGGAAGCAGTACGCCACTCTACATATGTAATCAACAGGGTACCAACAAGAGCCCTTGAAAACATGACTCCTTACGAATGCTTGCGAGAGAAGAAACCGAACCTAGGACATTTAAAGGTTTTCGGTTGTGTAGCATACTCAAAAATTGAAGCTACAAACCTCAAGAAACTGGATGACAGATCAAAGACACTAGTGCACCTTGGGATTGAGCCGGGATCCAAGGCCTATAGACTTTATAACCCAACGACACGAAAAATTGTTGTAAGTCGTGATGTGGTATTTGATGAGAAGACAAGATGGAGCTGGAATGAATCAAGAGACGAACCAAGAAGGGATCCGGGAATGTTTTACATGAGATGGGGTGAAGTTGTGGATGCAGGAGAAGGAGCCACGGTAATAGCCAATGATCAACACCAAGATCATGACAAAACCGGAAGCAATGAGTTAAATGATCTTGAGCATCATGATCTTGAGCATCATAATCATGAACATGAAGACGACAACAACACAGACGAAGACTCTCATAGCAATCACGATAATGAGAGTAATGTGCACCACCAACAAACAGAGCAACCGCTAAGAAAATTGACTCGTCAAGTAAGTCAACCACGTTACCTTGATGATTATGTTCTTCAAGCCTCTGTAGAATGTGAGAGACTTCTACTTTCGATGAATGATGAGCCAAGTCATTATAAAGAAGCAAAGGGTTTGGCAAAATGGAGACAAGCATGCAAAGAAGAGATCGATTCTATCAACAAAAACAAGACATGGTCTCTAATTGATAAACCGAGTGAGACAAAAGTTATTGGTCTCAAGTGGATCTTCAAAATCAAGAAAAATGCGGATGGGACTATCAACAAATACAAGGCGAGGCTCGTGGCTAAGGGATATGTCCAAGAATCCGACATAGATTTCGATGAAGTTTTTGCACCAGTTGCTCGTATTGAAACTATACGATTGTTGATTGCATTGGCGGCATCGCATGGATGGGAAATTCATCACTTAGATGTGAAAACAACATTCTTACATGGAGAATTAAAAGAAGATGTTTATGTTGAGCAACCCGAAGGCTTTGAAGTAAAAGGTAAAGAACACAAGGTGTACAAACTATCGAAAGCATTGTACGGTTTGAGACAAGCTCCTCGAGCTTGGAACACAAAATTAGATCAAATCTTGAAGGAGATGAGATTCAAAAGGTGCTCAAAAGAAACTTCTGTGTATCGCAAGGAAGAGGAAAGAACTCTTCTCATTGTTGCTATTTACGTAGATGACTTGTTTGTGACTAGCAACACTCTCAAAGTCATAAGTGAATTCAAGGCTGGGATGTCAACAAAGTTTGAGATGTCAGATCTTGGAAGGCTCACCTATTATCTTGGAATTGAAGTACAACAAGTTGAAGATGGAATCGAAATTAAACAAGAAGGTTATGCGCGAAGGATCTTGAGAGAAGCTGGTTTAGAAACTTGCAATCCGACTCAAGTACCTATGGAGTTTGGACTGAAAGTGTCAAAGGCACAAGAAGAAGCAGAGATAGATCCTACATGTTATAGAAGGAACGTAGGGTGCTTACGGTATTTATTACACACACGACCCAATTTGGCATTTTCTGTTGGAGTTGCTAGCAGGTATATGCAAAGCCCTCGCAAGTCACATGGTGAAATAATGAAGCATATACTGCGGTATCTGAAGGGAACGGTGGCATTTGGCTTGAAGTTTAATCGTGGGAGATCAAAGAAAATCATTGGGTTAGCGATAGCAGTCACAGTATTGATCAAGATGATGGAAGAAGCACTACGGGTCATATATTCTTCTTTGGATCCTCACCAATTACTTGGTGCTCACAAAAACAGAATACGGTTGCTCTTTCATCATGTGAGGCTGAGTTCATGGCAGCGACGGAAGCAGCCAGACAAGCCATTTGGCTTCAAGACCTGTTAAGTGAGATCACCGGATGGAAGACCGAGCAAATCATCATCAAGATTGATAACAAATCAGCAATAGAACTCACCAAGAACCCCGTATTTCATGGTAAAAGCAAACACATTCATAAACGCTACCATTTTATACGAGAGTGCATTGAGATGGAACTTGTTGATGTGGAACACGTACCGGGAGTTGAACAAAAGGCGGACATCTTAACTAAAGCATTGGCGAAGATCAAATTTGCAGAAATGAGAAGCTTGATAGGAGTTCAAGACATGACCGAAGCTAAATTGAAGCTTAAGAGGGAGAATGTTGGATAAGCTTCAACATTACGGAGAGCCCAAGATATCCTATACAAGAGTAGTTAGGATAAGATAGGCTTGATGTAATCCTAATAGAATTAGGAGTTATCTAGTTCTAATAGAAATAGGAAAGTTGTACTAGAATTGATATAAATATCATTGTTGAGTTGTAACAATGATCATAACGAAAGCTTGCAGTGTTTAGTTTTGAGTTATTTTCTAAACATAATAAGAGAGCTATTCTTATACACAAGCTAAGTGTCTTTATTTCACAAAAACTAGATTCGGTATAGATGCAAGATTTAGGATTGACTATCTCATCGATTAATGTCTTGTAGAAATTGTTAAAATAAAATGAAAAAAATTTATAAATGCATCATCTTGTAAGAGACATGGGAAGGGAAATTGCTCGTCAAGAATTACCCAAATGTCAAAGAATATGGCATCACACATGGAAGCTTTTACAATTTTGAAAGAAACAAGTGTAAGAGTAACTGGTTCTGTTTTCCTATCTTCATGGTATTTAGGTGTCTTAAAATGTTCATGCACTACAAGATTTCACAGTTTTACCGACGGAAATATTCCGTCGGTGTGTGACAGAACGTTCATCGGTAAATTATTTACCGACTATATTACCGATGGAATAATCCCGTCGGAATACCTTTTGTCGGTGATTCCACATTCCGTCGCTATATCGGTCGGTAATACAAAAAAAACATTTACCGACGGTTTTACCGACGGACCGTGCACGCCAAAAAAAAAAAGTTTCCCGCTTGGAATATACCGACGGAATATGTTCCGTCGGTGTTATGTAAATACCGACGGACTACATCCGTCGGCAAAAGTGTCGGTGATATTTCATACCGACCGAATAAATCCGTCTGTAAATTCATCGGTATTTTTATACCGACGGATTATTTCCGTCGGTGATGGGATGGCATACCTCAGACACTGTCCAATGCCGACGGATTTATTCCGTCGGTAAATCCCTGTGTAATTTTTTTTTTTAATTATTTAGAAAAAATAATATAAATTAATAGTAATACAAACCAATTATGCAAATAAAATTTATATTAAGCAACAAAAACTCAAAGTTAAATAATATTCATTACAAAATGAATGTGTTTTAAAAAAAAAAACAATTAATATAAAAGGTGGAGGAGGAGGAGGAGGAGGAGGGTGGGGGTTAGGCGGCCAAAAAGGATTAGGCGCACATGTTCCGCCTTGTGTCATGTTCATGACCATTTGACGAAGCTCTTCATAGGTCGCTCTTTGTTGTTCAGACTCTGCTCTGCGTTGTTCGTCCGCCAATCTGTGTTGTTCGTTTGCCAATCTTTGCTCTTCTTTGAGTTGTGTGTACGCCTCTGATAGGTGGTCGCACCTTTGCTGCAAGGCCACAAACTCCTTAGATTGGGAGCTCGATACAGATTGGGAGCTCCCACCGGTTAAAGCAGTACCGGTCGACCGCAACTTGGCAGCGGTAGTGTTGGAGAGCCCGTAAACCCGATTTTTATCGGGTCCACCTGACGATCCAGCCTCCATCCACAAATCCGGATCGAATTCCGGATGGGTCGAAGGATCATCCCCGTATCTCTCCCTCAACCGATTATTATAGGTCTCCTGAAAAAAAAAAAATCATATTCAATTCAATAAACATAATAATAACTTACAAAATAAAATGGTTAAACAAACACACCACAAACTGTTGAGCACGGTTGTCAACGAACTGTTGCGTCCCCTTTTGGCGGTCATGACTCCGCACGTGCGTCTCCACAAACAGCTCCATAGGGCTCTGCTCACGTCCAAGAGACGTAGCCTATATATAATAAAAAAAATGTATTAACAACAAATTAATTGAACGATATATTTCATTTAAATTAATCTTACCATCCGTTTCGCATGTGCAGCAAACGGAACGGAGCCGCCGGTGTGCGTTGTAACCGAGCCATGAATTTGCCGATTCCGGTTGTCGGCACCGGACTGTGAGCGTCGAGTGAACCGCTCAGACGTCACGTGCTGAAGATAGTGCGGCCATATATCTTCCGGGATGTATATTGGTTTGAAATCCCTCCAAACCGCAACATCGTTCCAGCCTTGTAACCCCTTATCCCTCGCTGTTTTTTTTGCTTTTTTCTGGGCGTCATACCAAAAATCACGCAACCTAATTCACGCACGAAAAAATTACATTTCAAAACATAAATAATTATGTAAAAAAAAGTCGTATTGTTTTCGATGTTACCTAATTGCCGCGTTGATTTTCCCACACCCTCCTCACAACACTGTCATGTCCATCGTCCCCAGCAGAATCGATGCTGTATATAAAAAAAAATTTTTTTAAAAATGTTAATAATTTATTTAAAATTATAACATGAATTTATAATTAGAAATAAGCTGAAAATTATATATTAAACACGAACCTCAAATCTACGAAAACCATGCATTGATTTGAGGCATCCATTCAGGATGTCTGGATATCTAACTCCATTGAAACAATGGAATCTCCATCGACGCTTTAAACGCCGATGATATTAATCGGGCGGCCTCAATGTTTGTGAACCTGAAAAGAAATGAAATTAATTTGTGATTACTTCATAAAAATTATGTTTTTAAATTGTTTTTTTTATATAAAAAAACTAAAACATTAACAAACTTACATTGAAAGATCATCCTTCCACTGTGCCTCGAACTGGCGGGTAAATTGATTCCGCTTCGAAGGCATGCCGCGTCTGCGATGTGAAACATCGCTGGAAGAGGCAGCATCGGTTGACGGCGCAGGTGGTGTAGGTGCCTCTTCTTGAGAGGCACCTAAGGAAACATCATCATCGCTGCTAGACGAACTTGATTCGACTTGACGACCAGCTCTGGTTTTCATTTTGCGCATCTAAACAATTTTATATTAATAATTGTAAAAATAAAATTCAAAAGTTAAAAAAAGATACTACCCAAATCCACAAACCTGCAAATATTAACAATAGCCACAACCAATCGAACCAATCTATACTAATTATTCCAACATATTTCAACTATTAATCCTAAGATAAATTCAACGTTAACAATTACAATTCACAAATTAATCAATAATTATATTCAAAACAATAAAAAATATAACAAAAAATAAATTCAATAAATTCAACAAATTATACTTCAACAAATTAACAATTACAATTCAACAAATTCAAAAAATTCAAAAAAATTCAAAAATTCAACTTTAACTAATTCTAAGTTAAATTAACTAATAACAATTCTAACAACACAACAACAAAAAATATTCAATAAATCCAACAATTAAATTCAATTATTCAACAATTAAATTAACAAATATTCAACAAATTCAAAAAATATTCAAAAAATTCAACTTTTAACTAATTCTAAGTTAAATTACCTAATAACAATTCTAGCAACACAACAACAAAAAATATTCAATAAATCCAACAATTAAATTCAATTATTCAACAATTAAATTAACAAATATTCAACAAATTCAAAAAATATTCAAAAAATTCAACTTTAACTAATTCTAAGTTAAATTACCTAATAACAATTCTAGCAACACAACAACAAAAAATATTCAATAAATCCAACAATTAAATTCAATTATTCAACAATTAAATTAACAAATATTCAACAAATTCAAAAAATTCAAAAAATATTCAAAAAAATTCAACTTTAACTAATTCTAAGTTAAATTACCTAATAACAATTCTAAAAACACAACAACAAAAAAATATTCAATAAATTCAACAATTAAATTCAATTATTCAACAATTAAATTAACAAATATTCAACAAATTCAAAAAAATATTCAAAAAAAAAGGGAACGAAATATACATACCTTAATAATGTGTCAAATTCAAAAACTTTATCTACATTGCAACAAAAAAAACACCAAACACAACAAAAATAAAAAACAACTAAAAATAAAATAAAATAAAATAAATTAGAAAAAAAACACATACCTTTTAATATAATGAAGATTTACAACACCAAATCTTGCTAGAGATTAAAGGTGAAAGTGTTTAAGGATTGAGGGGGGAAAAAATGAAAAATCTAGGCTGAAAATCGCAGGAGAAGAGAAGAAGCGGCGGGGAGAAGAAGAAAAAATGAAGCGAAGCGGCGGGGGTGGAACTTATAGGTCAATTTTACCGACGGACTCCACCGACGGAATTAACATCCGTCGGTAACAGGTTACAAATCCGTCGGTACAAGGTCAAAATTCCGTCGGTATTTTTCAAATTTCGCCCCGAATTTTTAAAAGCCCTCCAAAATTTTCGAAGTCCGTCGGTGATTCCGTCGGTAATCTGACAAGTTCAGGGGCGCATTAATTAACGCACTTTGGGAAACGCGCGGTCCGTCGGTAATTCTGTCGGTAAAATGGGTAACCAACAAATTACCGACGGAGCTACGCCGTCGGTAATACCGTCGATGGTGGTTTTATGTTTTCGAGCTTACTGTGAGATGCCGACGGATGTTATTCCGTCGGCATGGCCGTCGGTGATTGTGGCATTTTGTTGTAAATATTTTCGAACTCTCTGTGAGATACCGACGGAAGGTGAGTCCGTCGGTATGGCCGTCGGTGATTGTGGCATTTTGTTGTAAATATTTTCGAACTCTCTGTGAGATACCGACGGATGTTATTCCGTCGGCATGGCCGTCGGTGATTGTGGCATTTTGTTGTAAATATTTTCGAACTCTCTGTGAGATACCGACGGACGGTGAGTCCGTCGGCATGGACGTCGGTGATTGTGGCATTTTGTTGTAAATATTTTCGAACTCTCTGTGAGATACCGACGGACGGTGAGTCCGTCGGCATGGACGTCGGTGATTGTGGCATTTTGTTGTAAATATTTTCGAACTCTCTGTGAGATACCGACGGACGGTGAGTCCGTCGGCATGGCCGTCGGTGATTGTGGCATTATGCAGGAAAGTTTGTCTTTGTATTGTCTGTTTACCTTCCTGCAGAAACTTAACTGATAAACTGTCCATCACATAAACACAATAACCACATTGCTTAAACAGTAAATATTTTGTTTTACAAAATACATCATCAATAATCTAAATTACATGAGACAAAATGTTTTTACATAGGGCTTTCATGTTCATAATTAGTCGGAATTTTCTTCTTCTTCCTCGTCAATTGAATTGTCATCATCTTCATCGCAATCTTCAATATGGATATCATCTTCTTTCATCGACATTTGGTTGTCCGCTAGAGCTGAGAACAAACATTCAACTCCTCTCCGTCAATATCAACAAGACTATCATCGAGAACTCGAAAAATTTGAATTTTCTTCCAATTCAATCGAAGGAGCAACTCGATATGGTTCAACCAACTCACGAACTTGAAAGACTTCATCTCGCACACTTGTGTCTTCGTTCTCATCCTGAACAACCTCGACACGACCCCGTGGTTTCGTTTTTAAAACGGACAACCAATCAACTCTTGAACGGTCCTTTCTAAATGAAGGGGTGTATGTGTAATAAACTTGTTGACATTGCTTTGCGAAAACAAAGACATCGTTTATGTTGCGGAGTCTAGCTTTTGAGTTGATTTCGACCAGACCATGGTGCGGATCAACTCTGATTCCTCTGTCCGTCGTGTCATACCAATAGCATTTGAATAAAAACACTTTATTCTGCTCGCTATGATATTGCAGTTCGACAACCTCTTCTAATCTACCATAGTAGTCAACTTCTAACTGGCTACTTGTGGATCCCTTAACACAAACACCGCAGTTGTATGTCTTTCTTCCTTGCCCGTATTCTTCAGTATGGAAAACATATCCATTGACAAAATACCCGTTGTAGCACTTAACTTTTCTTTCAGGGCCGAGGCTTAATGAAGACAATGACTTGGGCGCACTCCTTTCAGTGTTGTCATTTGCCGCTTCATGCACGTTGCTAGCACTAGAAGTTGACCCAACCACCGTTTCTCCCATTCTCCTATTACTAACAAATACCTCTCCATGTGCATACCAACACTCGTAATCCTCCACAAACCCTTTGTGTAGAAGATGCATCATTACAACATCTGGATGCAGATACTTTTTATTTTGACACTTCCTGCATGGACACCTAATACCGCCTCCAGTAAAATTTCTGGGAATAGATGTTGCGAAATTAATAAAACCCTGAACCCCGTTACAATAATCCATCCTCCGCAATCCTTGGGGTGAATCTAGATACATCCATGAACGATCATCCATGACTTCTATCGAAACCTCTATAAAAAAGGACCCATTAATTAAGCAAGCTCTTAATTATTTCAAAAACACAACATGTAATTCGGTAATTCTACAAATTAAATTTTAACAATTTTCAAACAAATACAATCTTACAAAAATCTAAAACAAACCATAACAAGTATAAAATTATACATTCATATACTACAAGTTTGTTTGAGAAATAACAATAAAACATGTACATCTACTAAAAAAAAATAATACAATATACTAAAAAAACAATAAAATTAACATTTAAATGTTAAAATTTTAAAAGATAGAATTACTTTACAAAAAATGATAAAATCCGTCGGTAAATCAGAACACGGATGCTGTGACCACAAAACAAATACAACTTGTTGTGCTGAGATGAGAAAAATTCTTGTTTTGGGGTGAGGGGGGGCTTGTTATTTTGCAGATGGGGAGGGTTAGGATTAGGAAGAAGAAGGAGAAATGGGGGAGAGAGTGTCGGCAGAGGAGCCATATATTAACTTTTGCCGACGGACTTACCGACGGACATTAATACCGTCGGTGAATCCGTCGGCAAAACCATCGGTACACGTCACCGCACGGACCTGCTGTTCAAATCCATCGGTGATTCCGTCGGTATTTTTAACGGTGCACCCGTCACGTCACTGGTACGGATCTGGCATTTCAAATCCGTCGGTGATTCCGTCGGTTTTTTTTTTACGGTAAATAGGTCCCCTCACGCGTACGGGCCCCAGTTTTTAATTCCGTCGGTTATTCCGTCGGAAAAATCACCCGCCAAAACCTCCGCGCTACTGCCCGCCCTTTTTTCATTAATTCTGAATTTTCGGTCGGTAATTCGGTCGGTAATTACCGACGGACTATTTCCGTCGGTAATTACCGACCGAATTACCGACGAATATTTTCCGTCGGTGATTTCGGCCGAAAAATACCGACAGAAAAAATTCCGTCGGTATGTCCGTTGGTATTTAACGATTTTCTGGTAGTGATGCTTTTACTTTCTTTTCTCATTTACTTTCAATATTTTGGAAGCATGAAGCTAAAAAATTGTGTGGCCTTACCCTGTGTATGCATGAATAAGTACAGAAGTTGTCTGTACTGATTCAATGGTGCGCCTGCAACCGCTACAGGCTTAACTTCTTTCAACAATGTCTTCTTCCTACACTCCTCTCTCAATAGTGGCTTTCTGAGTTTTTCTTGGGGGAACAAGTACAAATTAACCAAACAAGTTTGTTTCTTGTCCTCAGCACGGATGCATTTAGAAAGATGTAAAATGTAAAATTTCTCCAGCTAAATTACACAAGTTCTATGGAAGTTATTAACACTTTTCCATGAATTTGATGTAGTTATGTTGGCATGGATTCCCTTTAAGATATGTCACATTGGACTTCGCGCGACCATGTAAAAATGAAATCTCATAAGAGAAAAGCATAGACATTTGACATCTTGTTTTTTTTATGGGGAATGATCTTGTTTAAAGAGTCGTTATCTAGTATTATGGTCACTAGAAACCCTAACTGATCAACATAGATTCTATGGTACAAGATTGGTTATATAAAAGGGAAGATATTATCACTTCTTAAACTTCTTGTCTATGACAGGCTGCATTGTTGATTTTATCTTATATTCCTAAAAAATTATTGGTTTATGCTCTAATGGTTTGCTTGTAATATTCCCGACTCTAGTGTCAATGAATATTCAACTATAAATATTTTCAACTCTGGCGTTAGTAAATATTACATAGCTAGAAAATAATAATAACAAAATATAATAAAATAAATTTAAATAAGTATTTTTATTCATGACTCTGTTATCAGTAAATAAACCAATAAACCAAATTTATTTTTTATGTATGCATGTATACATTTATTTTTATTTTTTTTTACTTGTTTTTATTTTTTTTATCTTTATTTTTTATTTTTTTAGGTTAGGTCTAGTGGGCAGTTTTTACCCACAAACATGCGTGAATTGTTCACAAACACTTCCTACAGTCGCCATGTAATTAAATCTCTAATACACAGTGTTGGTGAATTATTTTGCAAAATTGGAGAAGGCGATGGCGTGCTGTTCGTCCTTTCGTTTACTTTTCCTCTGGTTCTTTCTTTTCTTTTGCTTTCTCTCGGTGCAACCTTTGCCTGTGTTTGTTTTTCTCTATTTTTCTTTTAGTCTCCCCGTATATGCTCTGTTCTTCTCTGCGGATTCTGTGTTTCCTACTTTCACTCCCTCTGGAGTTTATTTTCTAACTTGATTATTACTTCAATATATGGCTATCAATTCCATGCATTAGCCATGGAAAATTCATGCCTAGACATTCCGATTACAAATATAAGGTGTGCTCTATGTGTTGGAAGTGTTTTTTTAAAAAAGTTAATTTTTTTTATTTTAAATTAATTTATTTTTTATGTTTTTATATTATTTTTAATGTATTGATATCAAAAATAATTTTTTAAAAAATAAAAAAAATTATTTTAATATGAATAAAAAAACACTTTGAAAAAAAACCACTATCATATTTCTAAACACGTTTTTTAAAATAAATTTTGGTAACTGCGTTATCCAATTAACTTAAATCAATTATTTTATAAAAATAATAATAATTAAACTTAAGTCAATTATTTTAAAAAAATAAGATTATTTTACGTTTTGTTTAAAAATAATTATTTGATGTTGATATAATTCAATTTCACTGGGAGTTAGCAAGATTTAGTTAAACTAATATTTTTTTTAATTTAAATTTAAATTTTATTTATAAAAAAATCTAATTCACGAGTTTTTTATATATGAGAACAAACCATTAAACACCTCAAATTCCATAAATCTCAAATTCTAAATAAACAAGAAATTAAATTATTTAAATGAAATACTAATAAAAAAAAATATACTAGTTGACTAATTTATTTAATTTAACCAATTTCTTTGTTTTTCAATTAATTCTTCATAAATCTACTTTACTTTCAGCAGATTCAAATGACGCAACAAGAATTACAGGCCCTAGTAAACTTTCCAACTCAGATATGGAGAGCCTTATCCTCCACGTGCCGTTTTCTTACTGGTGGGTGAAGTAAGAAGAACCGTGTGTGAGTTGATTGGAGGGATTGTGTGTTGTGTGTGTGTCTAATGTCCCTTTTGGTAATTATACCACAGCGACTTCTAAGGCTGACTTTATAGCATCTCCAACGTAATATTATTTTAGTTTTTTTTTATGTTTATTTTATATATTTAAAAACAAATATTAAATAATTTTTTTTTCTCTCCCACAAATATTATTCTTACATATCTTTTAAAAACATCAAAACCAACAAAATAAGGCAACAAAAAAATAAACCAATTAAATATAACCATATAAAAATAAATATCATCAAACTTATTAAAAAAATTAAAACATTATATTTATACTATTTAAAATATTATTTTTATCAATTAAACTCTTCAAAATAACATTTTGTTCTGCAGTAAAGATTACAGGTACTCTCTCTCTCTTATCTCTTTTAGAATCACTTAAATTAATTCACTGTTAGAAACTAATTATTGATGATCTCATCAACCCATTTCGTTGGTTCAGCATAGAGATTTATCATATGTACAGTTATTTTTCTGAAAGGGCATGGAGGATTTGATTGCTGGGAAATAACTTGAAAAACTGTTTTAAAGATAAAGTAAGATAATAATATATGAAACACTTCAGCTTATTGGTGTGCTGTCGATCTTGAACTCTCGACATCAATCCTGAAAACTCTTTTTTTTTTTTTTTGTTCAGATCTTAAAAGCAGAAAAATTGATGAACTAACAAGAGAGCATCAGCGAAGGGAAAGTGAAGATTTACAGGTACTCTCTCTCTCTTATCTCTTTTAGTATTATGTTATATTGTGGAATGTAACTCTGCTGTAACTGAGAATCACTTAAATTAATTCACAGTTAGAAACTAATTATTGATGATCTCATCAACCGATTTTGTTGGTTCAGCATAGAGATTTATCATGTGTACAGATATTTTAAAAGATAAAGTAGGATAATAATATATGAACACTTCAGCTTATTGGTGTGCTGTCGATCTTGAAAACTGTTTTATTTTTGTTCAGGTCTTTGAAAAGTCTTATCATTACTAGACTCGAAATGGCTGCTGGGAAATATCAAGAATCCTACTCTTCACGGTTTCCTAATTGTAAATATCAAGTGTTCTTGAGTTTTAGAGGTGAAGACACCCGCAAGAACTTTACCGATCACCTCTACACGGCCCTGGTTCAAGCAGGGATTCACACATTTAGAGATGATAATGAAATTCAGAGAGGAGAGAATATAGATTTCGAGCTCCAGAAGGCAATACACCAATCAAAAATATCGATAATTGTGTTCTCCAAAGACTATGCTTCGTCGAGATGGTGCCTCGATGAACTTGTAATGATCATGGAACGTAAGGGGAATGCTAACTGCATAGTTTTGCCAGTATTCTATGATGTGGATCCATCCCAAGTCGGACGTCAAACAGGGAGCTTCTTTGCAGCATTTGTGGAACATGAAAAGAGCTTCAACAAGGAGATGGAGCGGGTGAATGGGTGGAGGATTGCTTTAAAGGAAGTGGCTGATTTAGCTGGAATGGTTCTAGGAGATGGGTAAGTTGTATCTCTTTATGAAACTATACATAGCATAAGACTAGAATGCTGGTCGTGAGCTCTTAATTTCTTTCAGTTAAGTGTACTGATTTCTTCGTTGTTTTTTTTTTTTTTTTTTTCCAATCATGATTTGGTTTAAACTATCAAATCATTGACACACAACCTGCTTTAATTTCATAGCTAAATGTTGTTTATTTCTGTTGCTTATAGAGAGACTACAAATTATCGTACATTGTATTTTACTTTTTGATGTAGGTACGAGGCACCGTTTGTCCAATCTATTGTGGAGAAGGTCTTAAAGAATTTGGATCAAAAAATGTTTCATGTACCCCCTCATTTCATTGGAAGAGATCCTCTAGTACAAGATATCAACTCATGGTTGCAAGATGGATCCCATGGTGCTGCCATTGCTTTACTCTATGGAATTGGTGGAGTTGGAAAGACAGTCATAGCTAAGAGTGTTTATAACCAAAACTCTTATAAATTTGAAGGAAAGAGCTTCCTGTCAAATTTTAGGTCAAAGGATATAGTTTGCCTACAAAGGCAACTTCTTTCTGACATTCTAAAAAAGACTGTTGATGAGATAAATGATGAAGATGAAGGAATTCTGAAGATTAAGGATGCCTTATGTTGCAGAAGAACTCTTATTGTTCTAGATGATGTGGACCAAAGGGACAGATTCAATAAAATCGTTGGCATGCAAAATTGGCTTTGTAAAGGAAGTAAAATAATTATAACAACCAGAAATAAGGGTCTGTTTTCAGCTAATGATATTGAGTGGGTCCGGTGCAAAGTCCAACCGCTAGATATTGAAAAATCTTTTGAGCTTTTCAGTTGGAATGCCTTTGGACAAGCTGACCCTGTTGATGGTTTTGTAGAAGACTCTTGGAGAATAGTACGTCATTGTAATGGACTTCCATTAGCTCTTCGAGTTATTGGCTCCTCATTGTCCGGAAAAGAAAGAGAAATATGGGAAAGCGCATTACAACAATTGAAAGTGATTCCTAATTTTGAAGTTCAAAAGGTTCTTCGCATAAGTTACGACTTTCTTGATGGTGATTATCCGAAGAACTTATTCCTTGATATCGCATGTTTCTTCAATGGAATGGATGTGGATGATGCAGTTAGGATACTGGATGGGCTCGATAAAGGTGCAAGATTTGGGATTGACAATCTCATCGATAGATGTCTTGTTGAAATCAACAATGATAAAAGGTTGTGGATGCATCAACTAGTAAGAGATATGGGTAGGGAAATTGCTCGTCAAGAATCACCCAAATGTCAAAGAATATGGCATCATGGGGATGCTTTTACAGTTTTGAAAGGAACTACTGTAAGTAGCTGAATTTTTTTAAATGTCTACTTAAATGGTTTGTGGTGCCTTGACATATTCATTCATCTACTTTCCTTTCTCATGTACTTTTAATATTATTATGCAGGATGCTGAAAAATTATGTGGCCTTACCATTGATATGCATGCATTAATGGAAGATCATTATGCAGAAGTTGTCTGTACTGATTCAATGGTTTGTCGCAAGCGCCGCAGGCTTAACTTCTTTCAACAATGGCTTTCCAATTTTTCCAATGGGGGAAAATTACAAACTGGCCAAACAACTTTGTTTCCCATCCTCAGCACGGATGCTTTTAGAAAGATGCCAGATGTAAAATTTCTCCAACTAAACTACACTAATTTTCATGGAAGTTTTGAGCACTTTCCCAAGAATTTGATATGGTTATGTTGGCATGGATTGTCTTGGAGCTCCATACCAAATCACGTATGCTTGGCGATGCTGGTGGTTCTTGATCTATCCAGAAGTTGTCTAGTTGATGCTTGGAAGGGAAAACCGGTATGTATCAAGTCTCTTTATAGTTATCTCTCTCGTTTTCAATTGATAACAACTAAATTCATGTATTTTCACAGTTTCTTCCAAAATTGAAAATTCTTGATCTTCGTCACTCTCGTGATCTCATTAGAACCCCAGACTTCTCGGGTCTCCCAGCCCTTGAAAAGCTAATACTTGAAGACTGCATCCGTTTGGTTCAAATTCACGAATCTATTGGTGATTTACAAAGATTGTTGATCTTAAATCTAAGAAATTGTACAAGTCTTATGGAGCTTCCAGAAGAAATGAGTAGATTGAATGCACTTCAAGAGCTGGTTTTAGATGGTTGTTCAAATCTTAACAGCTTGAATATGGAGTTAGAGCATCATCAGGGGCGCAAGTTGCTTCAAAGTGATGGAATTGTTGCAAGTACATCATTCATTTCATCTCTTCCATTGAAGCTATTCTTTCCCTCTAGGTTTTCAACGAGGAAAATGTTGAGATTTACCTCATTTTTACTGCCACGCTTCTTGGAGAGTCTAGATTTAAGTGGAACTCCAATTCGTTTTCTTCCAGAAAGCATCAAGGATCTTGGTCTACTCAGAGCCCTATATTTAAGAAATTGCAAAATGCTTCAGGCACTCCCAGAGCTTCCATTCCTTTTGGATTTGTTAGATGTGTCCTTTTGCTATTCACTGCAAGGAATTGCAAATTCAAATAGTTGAACGTCTGAAGGAGATGGTTGTGATCACTTAGTCGAGTTCCAAGATCGGATAAAGCAAGAATTAATCCAAAAGTTAGACTCTCAAATGTTCACAATAATGGAAACGGTTATTGCTCAAATACAGCCATCGAGATTTAAGGTCCTCCTTCACCCATTTTATTGTTTTGAAAATCTACATTTGAATACTTTTCTTTTTCTCATTTTATAGACATTGTTTTGGTGGTACAGATATCATTTCTAGATGGCACATTCAACGTTGTCGTATATGTATTTGATGAAGATGAGATGTTAAGGGGGTTTCTGAAATTTAGTGAATAAAAGAGAGAGTTTTCTCGACTGATTTTCATTCATGTCAGAGTGCTAATTTATACAACTTGCTAACTACTTTCTACAAGTCTATCACTTCCTATAATTAAGCTTTCATAGCTACAATTCAGCAGAACTCTAATATCAGTAGAACTCTAAGGGAAACTAACTATAATTAAGGAATACAAACGGGAAACAAATACTTATTAAAGGATATTACAGATTTGACTTTCCAACACTCCCCCTCAAGTTGGAGAGTGGATGTCTTGCAATCCCAACTTGCGAACCATAGGTATAAAAAATTCCTTTCCCAAAGCCTTGGTCAAAATGTCAGCCAGCTGATTTTCAGAACTCACAAATCTTGTTTCCACAGAACCGTCTTGAATCTTATCTCTTATAAAATGACAATCCATCTCTATGTGCCTTGTACGTTCATGGAAAATAGGATTCGCTGCTATGTGTATTGCAGCCATATTGTCACAATATAGCAATGCAGACTCTTGATGCAAAACGTCCAAATCTCTAAGTAGATAACGAAGCCATGTCAATTCACAACAAGCTCCTGTCATTGCACGATACTCTGCTTCGGCTGAAGAAAGGGAGACTGTTTTCTGGCGCTTCGACCTCCATGAAATTAACGAGGGGCCTAGAAATACACAGTATCCTGTAGTCGATCTTCTTGTAAGAGGGCATCCTGCCCAATCAGAATCAGAGTAAGCTCGCAGCCGAAGATCACTGGTTGAGGAGAAGAAGAGGCCTTGGCCAGGCGCAGATTTTAGATACCGCACAACCCGTAAAGCTGCATCCCAATGATCCTTTCGAGGTTGATGCATAAACCTGCTTAATATGTGAACAGAATATGTAATATCTGGCCTTGAAACTGTGAGATATATTAATCTCCCAACTAATCGCCTATATCGTTCTGGATTTTTGAGTAGCTCACTCTTGTCAGACAATTTCAAACCACGTTCCATGGGGGTATTGATGGGAGCTGCCCCTAATAAACCTGCATCCTTAATGATTTCCAATGCATACTTTCGTTGAGAAATAAAAATACCAGTCCTGGATGTAGAAATCTCAATACCAAGGAAATACTTCAATTTACCAAGGTCTTTAAGATGAAATTTATTATGCAAGAACTTCTTGATATCAGTTATACTCACGGGATCATTGCCAGTAATTAAAATGTCGTCAACATATATCAAAAGAGCAGTAAAGGACTTGCCTTGCTTTCTGATGAACAAAGAGTAATCAGCTTTCGATTGTTCATAACCCCGCTGAACAGATAGCCTCAGAGAATTTTGTGAACCATTGACGAGATGCCTGTTTCAACCCATATAATGACTTATGGAGACGACAAAACAAGTGTTCCTCCCCCTGTCTCCGAAGCCCCGGCGGTGGAGACATGTAAATTTCTTCGTGGAGGTCACCATGGAGAAAGGCATTATTAACGTCGAGTTGATGAAGAGACCAGCCACGGGCAGCAGCCAGAGCTAATAAACAACGAACAGAGATGATCTTGGCTGTTGGAGAGAAAGTATCCTGATAATCAATCCCCTCCAATTGAGTGAAACCTTGTGCCACAAGGCGAGCTTTATACCGCTCGATTGATCCATCAGACTTATGTTTGATCTTGAAAACCCAACGACAACCAATGGGAGTCTTACCAGCCGGAAGAGGAGTCAGAGACCAAGTGCCATTAGCTTTAAGAGCCTGTAATTCCGAATGCATTGCTTCTTGCCACTCAAGGTGAGCGGCTGCCTCAGAATAAGACTTGGGCTCCGTGACAGTAGCAATTTGGGCAACAAAGGAGTGATAAGCAGGCTGATATCTATGATATGAAACAAAATTTGACAGTGGGTAGCGTGTACCTTTGGGCGGAACTGGAACGAGAGAAGTCGATTGGTCGGAGTAAACGGTGGAGCAGACATAATCGTTGAGCTTAATTGGTGGGACAGTCTGGCGGTTGGAGCGACGGGGGGGTTCGAGTGGCGGAGCAGGAAGCTCAGGAGGGAGGAGGTTTTGTTCGGGTGATGGAAGAGACTGGGCAGAGAGAGTAGGTGGGTCAGCCAGCGCCGGTGATGATGGGTCAGACGGCGCCGATTCGGTGGAGGCCGTAGATGGCAGGTCGGAGGCTATTTGTGGTATGAGAGGTGAAGTGGGGTCTGTTTGGGTAATGGGAGGAGGTGGAGATTTGGTGAGGATAGGGTCAAAAACCGAGTCAAAAGGATCATGGGTTAGTAATGGAATAGGACCAGAATTTTGGTCCAACAAAGGTGCAGCAGAATTAGGCTTGACAGAGGCATATGGAAAAATATTTTCATGAAATTTCACATCCCGGCTAGTAAAAACTTTTTTGGTTGATAAATCAAATAATTTGTATGCTTTTTGACCCAGGGGATAGCCAATGAAGATTGAAGGCAGAGCACGACGATCAAACTTATGAGAAGTGTGAACATTGGTGGCATAAGTAAGACAACCGAATACTCGAAGATGAGAATAAGAGGGTGGTTTTGAATAAAGAAGTTCAAAAGGAGTTTTGAAAGAGATAACCGGTGAAGGTAACCGATTGATGATGTGGACAGCGGTGAGAGCACATTCTCCCCAAAATTGTGAAGGGAGTTGAGCATGAAATTTTAAAGCACGAGCCACTTGTAAGATGTGACGATGTTTGCGTTCCACAACCCCATTTTGTTGAGGAGTGTAAACACAAGAATGTTGAAAAATGACACCATTATCTTGAAAAAAAAAACGAAGTGAGATAAATTCCCCACCATTGTCACTTCGAAAAGTTTTAATGCGAGATTCAAATTGAGTGAAAACATAACTAAAAAAGTGTTTTAAAATTGGTTTGCGCTTCATTTTTGTGACGCATTAAAAAAAATCCATGTGAAACGTGTATAATCATCAACAATGGTAAGAAAAATAATTAGCACCGGAAATAGAAGAATGCTGATAACGACCCCAAATATCGCAATGTATAATATCAAATGGCTTTGTAGAGGAAATAGTACTTGTACCAAAAGGTAAACGACTCTGCTTAGCCAAAGGACATGTATGGCAAGCATTTTTTTGACTCAACAGAAAAATTTAAAAATTTTTTTAGCAATGAAACTTAAGCGAGAGGGTGATACATGGCCTAAGCGACTATGCCAGAGGTCGGTGGATGAAATGGTTAGGTTGCATGCAGGTCGGTTTGTGGATGAGGGAAGGTTGGTCAAAGATTTTTCTGTCGCTAGTGCCACCAAATAGTATAGTCCGTTATGTTGTTTACCCAAACCAATCGTCCTCCTCGTAGCCAGATCCTGCAAAATACACCAATAAGGCAAAAAAGTCACTGAGCAATTTAGGCTCCTTGTCAAACGACTAACTGACATCAAATCAACTTTTGAATGTAGGCACAAATAACACATCATGCAGGTAATAGACCGAATTCAGAGGCAATGATCCTTTTGCAATAATATTCGCTTTGTCTCCGCTAGGCAGCAACACAGGTGGTAATGAGCAGTTTTTATTTTTATACAACAACTTGGATGAAGAAGTAATATGATCCGTTGCCCCACTGTCAATAATCCATTTTGGTGATTTGAGTTTGGACAAACCTGGCTTTGTTACCGCATTCGCTTTGGAACCAGAATTGTCGCCGTGATTGTCAAGAAGTGACAAAAGTTGCTTGAGTTGGGTTTCTGATAATGAAACCGTAGGCCTTACCTCATCATTGTGTGACACCTCAGATACCTGATTAGCAGCAGAGAACCCTTTATGGTGATTTGAAATTGAGCCTGAATGCATTCTTGTCTTGGGATGTCCTGGTGGGTACCCGTGTAATTTAAAGCATTTTTGAACCCAATGGCCCATTTCATCACAGTGAGTGCACTGAGGTCGTCCCCTTCCTGATCCAAAACGGTGCCGATCCTGGTCAAAACGTCGTTCTCCTGTTGGTCGAACATCCTGAGACTGAGACGAGCGATTCGCTGGGGAATGATATGGACGATCTGGTCCTGAAACAAATTTTGATTTTCCCCAGTTGTTGTGACGCACTGCCATAGCAGCGCTCCCTCCAAGTTCAGTTGCGGTCTGTGTAACACTGAGGAGTCTTTGTTTTTCGTCTTGAGAGACTGAAGAATAGGCTTGGCGGATGGAAGGCAGAGGATTCATCAAAAGGATTTGACCGCGAATAGCAGAGTAAGTCTCATTCAAACCCATTAGGAACTGCATTAATTTTTGTTGATCTGCCTGTGCTCCATGTGTTGCGTCTGAATATGAAGCCAATTCATCCCATAAGCCTTTCAACTTTGTGTAATAGGCAGAGACAGATAGTTGTTCTTGACGAAGATAAACAATATCTCGCTGAATCTCGAAGATGCGAGGTGCATTGCTTTGAGAAAATCGCTCACGTAGATCTTCCCAAACTTCATGAGCGGTAGAATAATAGATCACACTGTCTGCAATTTCTGGATTTAGGGTATTAACAATCCAAGAATGAACCATGTCATTACATCGTGACCAAGTCGCATAACCTTCAGGATCAGCCTTTTCTGAAGGAGCTTCGATAGAACGATTGACAAATCCAAGTTTGTTTTTGGAGTTCAAGGCTAAAGTCATAGCCCTTTTCCAACCAGAGTAATTGTCTCCATTCAAAGATTTGGAGACTAGAACCAATCCTGGATGATCCGAGTGATGAGTGAAATAAGGATTCGAGATGTCAGATTTGGAGAAATTTGATAGAAAATCTGATTTAGATGAACCAGAGGAGGCAGCAGTATTGCCAGAATTTGACAGAGGTGTTTGTAGAACTTCATCGTTAGCCATAACAGTGAAGAAAATAAAACGAGAAGATGTTTATACGAGAGATTGGAGTGCAGAGATGAGTTTGGATGTCAACTTTGCTCTGATACCATGAAATTTAGTGAATAAAAGAGAGAGTTTTCTCGACTGATTTTCATTCATGTCAGAGTGCTAATTTATACAACTTGCTAACTACTTTCTACAAGTCTATCACTTCCTATAATTAAGCTTTCATAGCTACAATTCAGCAGAACTCTAATATCAGTAGAACTCTAAGGGAAACTAACTATAATTAAGGAATACAAACGGGAAACAAATACTTATTAAAGGATATTACAGATTTGACTTTCCAACAGTTTCATGAGGAGGATAAATGGCTAATTCAGAATGAGTTTGTAGATAACTTTTCATTCAAAGTATCTTCATCTCCTCCTGCGCACCAGATATGTGGCTTTAATCTGTTCATAAGTTGTGTGACGTCAGCATACCGTGGCCTTAGTAATGTTCATATTGAAATCAGAAACAATACGAGTGGTCGATCCTTGCTTTGTCAATCCTTTGTCAAACAGTACGGGCGTGGTGTTCGGGAAATCCAATCGCTATTGCACACGAAATTAGGGGGCAATGATCCTACATTTGATAATGGTGATGACGTGAGTATTTCAGTGCGTCCACGTGGTCCAGCTATCCAAATAAGGACCGTTGGTGTACAATGGTTGCATGAAGAGGAAGGAAAGGATGAAGTTATCAATGCCCACAACAGTAGCGATGATGATGATGATGCAGCACACGTAGCCAAAGTACAAATAGCTTCTCATATAGTTAGAAATTATAATTGTGCTTTCCATGGTAAACGCAGGGCTCGCAATTACACTTCTTGGAGTTTTGCAAAGAAGGGTCTAGAACCTGCATTATTTTAGGTTTCATTAAGTAGAGGTTTGCTTTTTTAGATTTCAACCGTAAAATAAAAAAACTGGAAAGCTTTTGAAATAGTTTTTTCTTTTTTTTCTTGGAAAGCTTATCATGAAAATAGCTTATCATGAAATAGCATGAGATCTTTTATTTTATAAGTATTTATAAGGGTTTCATATTCAAAAATGTAATATGATATTATTTTATTAATTTGTATTTATAATAAGACATATTAAATATAAGTTAACCTTCCAATTTTCATGTTATTTTATCTATTTTATTTCATTTTTTATATAAAAAATAAAATAAAAATAACAAATGATAAAATTTAATTAGTAATTTTTTATCTGACGAGCCCATTTGCTGTTTTCTCTTAAACAACTAAAAAACGCTCGAGTTCTCTTCCAATTTTCTGACGAGCCAAGTCAACGGGAAACCTCACACACTTATAAAACCCCCACTCATTAGCCCTCTTGCCATCAGCACTTGTAATCCCTGATTCCTTAAGCCCACACTTTATAGCCAAAGACACCAAACATTGTGCAGCTTCAATGTCCCTCCACTCCACAGCAATACTCAATGGCTCAAAACGGAACACCACTCGGTAGCCGACCCAGTAGCTGATTCAGAGTCATGATCCTCCACGTGCCTTTTTCTTATTGGTGGGTGGTGTTGATGCTGGTTTTGGATGCGAGAGGATAGAGATACGACCAGAGCAGGCGCACAGCAAGAGTGGATGAGTTGGATGATGCGGGCGTCTAATGTCCCTTTTGGTAACTATACCTCGCATTCCTATATAATAAAATATTTTATTTATAATATTGTGACACAAAGACTTGAAGGGTTGTCTTAAGATTGTGGAGCAGAACCGCTTAGATTACTGATACAGAACAGCAGCCACAACTGAAGAGAGAAGGGAAGGGAAACTTGCAGGTACTCTCTCTTTCTTATCTCTTGTTTACTTCGGTTCCAATCCAGCTGCTGTCTTGTTTTCTTTGTTGATAATCGCTTAGATTAAACCACTGTTAGTGACTACATGTTCATCATCTCATCATATTATGCCACTCAAAAATTATAAAACTAACAAATTCACCCCCGTGGGCTTTGTAAGGATTACAAGATGTGTGCTTTCTAAATAATTAAGGCTTACATAGCCAGATGGGGATCCTTAATGACTTTCCTTTCCTGCTCCATCTGTGCTTCTAAATGCGTGGTAGCAAGTGCGGTTAAAATATGTTCAGATATTTCTCTGAAAGGGTCTGGGGGAGTTGATTGCTGTTATAAAGAAAAACTAGGATACTGATATATAAATACTTCAGCTAATTGCTGTGCTATCGATCTTGAATTATCGACATTCATCCTGCAACTTTTTTTCTTTGCTAGTCTCGAAATGGCTTCTGGGAAATATCAAGAATCCTGCAATTCCTTTTTTTTTGTCCAGATCTTTGTAAAGTCTTATCTTTGCTAGACTCGAAATGGCTGCTGGGAAATATCAAGAATCCTACTCTTCTTGGTTTTCTAATTGTAAATATCAAGTGTTCTTGAGTTTTAGAGGTGAAGACACCCGCAAGAACTTTACCGATCACCTCTACACAGCCCTGGTTCAAGCAGGGATTCACACATTTAGAGACGATGATGAAATTGGGAGAGGAGAAAATATAAAGTCAGAGCTCCAGCAGGCAATACAACAATAAAAAATATCGATAATCGTGTTCTCCAAAGCATATGCTTTGTCGCGGTGGTGCCTGGATGAACTTGTAATGATCATGGAACGTAAGAGCAATACTGACTGCATAATTTTGCCGGTCTTCTATGACCCGTCTGAAGTCAGAAATCAAACAAGGAGCTTTGCTGCAGCATTTGTGGATCATGAAAAGCACTTCAAGAAGGAGATGGAGCAAGTGAATGGGTGGAGGATTGCTTTGAAGGAAGTTGCAGATTTAGGAGGAATGGTTTTAGGAGATGGGTAAGTTGTATTTCTTGATGAAACTACACATAACATAATACTAGAATGCTGGTTCTGAACTCTTAATTTTTTCAGGTTTGTAGTCAAGCATTTAGACGATAAGTGATAATACCACTACAATTTAGGGAAACTATAACACTCCCAACTCAGAGAACATACAAGGAAAATAAAAATAAAAGATACTTTTTTCTCTTTTTTGGTTTTAATATGTGGTGATAACATAGCTGCAAAAGTAGCAATCCATCATTAACGCACATCCTGGTTTGATTTCTTTTTTCCAGGATGCTAAGATTTTGAAACTTTACGGAGAGAATTATACATTACATTTTTCTTTCTGATGCAGGTATGAGGCACAGGTTGTCCAATCTATCGTGGAGAAGGTAGGAGCAACAATAAGAGTTCTTCTGCAACATAATGCACCCTTGATCTTTATAAATTTGAAGGCAGGAGCTTTCTATCAAATGTTAGAGAAAAGTCAAACGAATCCAATGGTGTAGTTTGTCTGCAGAGGGAACTTCTTTCTGATATCCTAATCAAGACTGCTGATGAGATAAATGATGTCGATGAAGGGATTATAAAGATTAAGGGTGCATTCTGTTGCAGAAGAACTCTTATTGTTCTCGATGATGTAGACAAATGGTACCAATTCAATGCAATTGTTGGCATGCAAAATTGGCTTTTCCAAGGAAGTAAAATCATTGTAAGTAGAAATAAGGCTTCGATTGTAGCTGATGGTGAGTGTATCAAGTGCAAAGTTGAACCTCTAGATAACAAAAAATCACTTGAGCTTTTCAGTTGGCATGTCTTTGGATGCCCAGTTGAAGATTTTTTAGAGGACTCTTGGAGAATAGTGTCATTGTAATGGACTTCCATTGGCCCTACGTGTTATTGATTCCGAATTTTCAAGTTCAAAAGGTTCTTGCAACAAGTTACGACTCTCTTGATGATGATAATCAGAAGAACTTATTTCTTGATATTGCTTGTTTCTTCAATATAATGGATTACAATTATGAAGTTAGGATACTAGATGGACTCGGTATAGGTGCAATATTTAGAATTGACAATCTCATTAATAGATGTCTAGTAGAAATTGTCAAAATAAAAAATTATAAAAAAGTTATGGATGCATTAACTCGTAAGAGATATGAGAAGGGAAATTGCTCGTCAAGAATCACCCAAATGTCAAAGAATATGGCGTCACATGGAAGCCTTTACAGTATTGAAAGAAACAAGTGTAAGTATCTAGTTTTGTTTACAACTAAATGTAATTGTTTTTGCAGACTCTTCCAAATTTGAAAATTCTTGATCTGCGTGGCTCGCATGATCTCATCAGAACCCCAGACTTCTCAGGATCCCCAGGCCTGGAAAAGATAATACTTGAAAACTGCATCTATTTAGTCCTGAACCTATTGGTGATTTACATTGTCTCGTGATCTTAAATATTCGTGATCTTAAATATGAAGAATTGTAAAAGTCTTGTGGAACTTCCAAAAGAAATGAGCACTTGAAGAGCTTGTTTTGTGTGGTTGCTCAAAACTTGAGAGCTTGAATATGGATTTAGAGCGACGCAGGTTGCATCAAAGTGATAGAATTGTTGCAAGCACATCTTACATTACATCTCTTCAATTGAAGCTATTCTCTCCCTCCAGGTTTTCAGAAATGAAAAATTCCAGATTTACCTCGTTTACATTGCTATACTCTTTGACGACACAAAATTTTTAGTAGAACTCCAATTTGTTTTCTTCCACCAAGCATTAAGGACATTGGTACACTCAATTACCTTTCATTAGCGGAATGCAAAATGCTTCAAACGCTCCTGGAGCTTCCATTCAATTTGGTTGGGTTAGACGTGTCCTATTGTTATTCGCTGCAAAGAATTGTAAATGTGATCCCTTTTACCATAGCTCGTGATTGTGATCAATTATTCACATCCAAGATTTGATTAAGCTAGAATTAATCCAAAATGTTGACTCACACTTGTTGAGAATAATGGAAATGGTCAGCGTTCAAATGCAGACGTGGAGATTTCAGGTCCTCCCTCGCCTATTTTACTGTATTTCAACTCTACATTTTTGTACTTCTTCGATATTTAGAAAATTTTCCCTTTGCTCATTTTGTAATTTTTGCTTTGATGGAACAGATAGAACTTCAGGGCAACAGATTCAATGTTGTCCTTGAATATGATGAAAATGAGACGTTGGAGTTCTATGTGGAGGAAGGGCTAATTCAGAAAGAGTTTGAAGAGCACATGTCATTCAAAATATCCTCACCTGCTACACACCGGATATGTGGCTTTAATCTATTCACATGGTTTTCTGCTACGCCAGTATCCAATCCGTATCTTCATGTTTATCTTGAAATCAGGAACAATACCAAGGGTAGACTAGTCTGGGTTTTTTACCCCTCCATTTTTCTGATAGAATTTCTGCTGAAAAATCTGAATTGTTATGGCTAAGCTATTGGAAATTTGGGTCCAGTGATCCGGCGTTTGATAACGGTGATGAATTGTTTGAATGCTGCACGAAGAGGAAGGAACTGATGATGATAGCAGCTCATCAAACTCTAGTGATGATGTACATGTAGCAGCTAAAGCAGAAATAGCTTCTCATATTTTTAGAAATTATTATTGCAGTGACCGTTATGATTTTTGATAACGAAATTATTATGTGTTTTTTTTGAAAAGAAATTAAATGTGAAAATAATGATGGGCTGAGTTGAATTTGTTTTAGATTTGGTGTTATATTGAAAGCTTTTTAAAAACTAAAATAATTTGGCACTCAGTGCACAGCTATGAATTTGCATCATTTTTTGTATGACGCAGGCCAATTTGATTTGTGACTCAGTGTCCTTGGACAAGTGTAAAAATAACACCACCCTCACAAACCAAATCATATTTTGCCTCATCGAAGTAGTTAAGAAGGCCATCATCAGATTGTCCGAGCATCAAATCTTTCCCGATGTCTTCTTCATGCACTTTCAATTCCAAATCAATCGAATAGGAACGTTGCTCTTCATTAACTTTGATGTGTCTGTGACAATCCACCAGTAGATGTTTATTCATGGTTTGCAGTGAGATCTTAATATGAATTGGGTATGCTAACTGCTGACCAGACATGTCTACTAGAAGAAGAGATAGGGACTCCCTGATCAATGGGAGCATCTGCAACATGCATGCTGCAGAAGTACTCAAGTACATGTGGAGAAGCTTCATCTGAATCAGAGTTTAAATGGGCATAATTATTTTCCATATTCATATGCATAGGGTTAGGGTCGTAGCCAACAGAAAGGGAGGAAATTGTTATCAGCTAGTTTCTAGCCATATTTATCTATTTGTTATGGTATTTTTTTTTATGTTCTGATTTTTAGACTTGAGTTTAGCTAGATAGTTTTTGACTTAGAATAAGTCTATATAGTTATGTAATCCCTTAGATGAAAGGAATTATGGTTGTTATGATTCTTTTTTTTATGATAAAGATCTTGTAATTTTTTATTTTGCCTATAAATAAATTTGAGGGATGACAGTAACCTAGATGTTCTTGCTCTGCCCTCTGTTATTTGTTGAAGTTAAGTTCTCTAATACCATTTGAACAACAGAAATAAGCTGTAGAGACTGATCCTGTGGGGGAGATAATTAAAACCAGAATTGCCATAGAGTCAGAAATGTCGAATTCTTTGTTTCAGCACGATCTCATGGTTTTGTTCCAGCATATCCTCCATGTTTGTTTGCACCTTAATCAATCTGATCCTGAAACACAGCCTGCATATTTATGCTGCAGAACGATCTTCGCTTGCCAATTGTATCCAATGCTCCTGCAACTTCTTATGTTCCTCTTTCACAAATTCTTTATATGGTTGTACATGCAAATTATCAAGGTCACCTAACGCACAGTTAAGAGGTTTAGATTGATTATCAAGGTCACCTACTGATTTTCTTCAGGCTCTTAACAAGTTGGTGCTGCTTCTTGCTTATCTTCAAGTATGACATATATTTGGCACCGTCGCTATGGTGGATATTGTGCTTGTGTAGCTTGTCCCCTTTTCCAGGTCTATCTGAAGCAACCACTGGCTTTCCACGTTTCTCCTTCATGGTGCCTTTATCACAAATCTTCTTTTGAAACTCTCCACCCTTTGTTGCAGGAGAGTTCTCATTATCACTGCTAGATGCTTTCTCCTCTGCAAGCAAGGATCAAGGATCCCGGAAAGGAAGTTTTGTGGAGCATATGGAGAAGGTGAAGAAGTGAAAATTGCCTCTGGTCTCCAAAGCACCATGATGAGTGCGTAACGATGGCCTTCTTGACATTGAATTGTGGAAAGATTCTATTTGAATTAGAATCCAAGGTTTGAGTATACTGAAAGGAAGTGGGTTTATCTCTTGCACGATGGCCTCCAAGTTATCTCCTGCAAGTGAGAAAACGTTTCCCAACAATCGTTCACTTTCTCCATATGCAACAGGCATGTCTTTTCCGTATTGACCCGTACAGAAACAAATTCTGAGTGATTTTCTTTCTCCATTGGGAATCAATCAAATCCACAAGCTATGAAACTTTTCTCATCCTGAAGCGAGTAATTCATGTGTATAAAAAGATTTCCAATGCCCCTTACAGCATGACAAATAAGAAACATGGCTAACGCAACAAACAAAATTGCTCATGTATTTTTTTTTCTAAGATCTGAACAGGGGAACAAGCCTGGTGGACCTTCAAAAAGCACAACCGGGTCGGGTTAACATAAATTATATGGACAGAATCAATTAATGGGCTTCACATGTCTAGCCTACCATACACACCATCGAATGAATATTGAATATGAATCCCAGTGGGGCTTTGTGGCCACGTGATTAGCTTAAACTAGATTATTTACCTGAACTGTATTACTAGTAGGGCAAAGTTTTTTTCATGTAAAAAAGATGTTGAGGTGATGGTAGTGTTTTTTTTTTTAAAATAAAAATAATTAAAAACTTAGGTTGTTAAGTTGCCTTAACTCAATAAATATAATTATTTTAATAATATAATTAAAAAAATAGAGAACAACAATAAACAAAACGAACTAATAAAGAAATTTACAATGATCAACTAAAAAAAAATGCTTGCCAATATTACAAAAATATATCCTCATAGTATTTGATAACAAATATATCCTCATAGCATTTGATAATGAAGCCAAAAAATCAAATGAGAATGTAACAACCTTATATATAAAAACTATGAATCTCAATTCTAAACTATCAAATGTTAAAGGATAAAATTAAAAAAGAATAAAAAAAAATGACTTGAGTCCACCCAAGTCAATTAACAAAATACATAACCTAATCCTGAGATCAGGATAACCTTGTAGAGAAAAAAAACAACAAAGCTCAAATCTCAGATAATGCAATGTTGAAGGGCAAAACTGAGAAAAATAATCCAATCTAAAAGAACAATGGAAAAACAAAAGGACATGTGTTAACCCACTAAATTACGACTCAAGACATGATATTGAAATAGCAAAAAAAAAATCATGAAATTCAACTCCTAATCAACCCAATGTTGAAAGATGATTTAAAAAAAATATCAATTTTTAAAAATAAACTAAAAAAATAAAAATGAACTCAACCTAATCTTTAAAATTAACTTGTAGCCTAAATTATAAAACTGAAACCAACCTCATAGAAGGTAAACCTACAAAAAAAATAAAATTAAATTCTTGATCAATAAAATGATGAGAGATAGAATTAAAAAATAATCAATTAAAAAATAAATAAAAAACAAAACAAATATCAATTAGAAAAATAATTGTTGGGTTATGCTTCGTCAAGGTGGTGCTTCGATGATTCGATGAACTTGTAATGATCATGGAGTGCAAGAGGAATGCTGACTGCATAGTTTTGCCAGTATTCTATGATGTGGATCCATCTGAAGTCGCTGTAGCATTATTGGATCATGAAAAGCGTTTCAAGGAAGAATGGTTTTAGGAGATGGGTAAGTTGTATTTCTGAATGAAATTACACATAGCATAAGACTAGATTGCTGGTAGTGAACTCTTAATTTTTTCAGGTTTGTAGTAAAGCATTTAGACAATGACTGATATTACAACTCAGTGAACATTAAATAAAAATAAAAATAAAAATAAAAAAAACTTGTTTTTCTCATTTTCTGATATTTTCGTTCTTAGTTACTTGAAAAAAGCAATGATTTCTACATTATTCCATTTTCGGTTTCAATCATTGACGCACAGCCTGGTTTTAATTTCTTTTTTCCAAGACACTAAGATCTTGAAACTTTATAGAGAGACTACTTATTATCATATATTGCATTTTTCTTTTTGATGTAGTTATGAGGCACAGCTTGTCCAATCTATTGTCGACAAGGTCTCAAAGAAAAGAAATTGGATCGTAAAATATTTTATATCCCCCTTCATTTCATTGGAAGAGATCCTCTAGTAAAACATATCAACTTATGGTTGCAAGAATATGGCTCCCACAGTTCTGCCTTTGATATACTCTATGGGATTGGTGGGGTAGGGGAGATAACCATAGCAAAGAGTGTTTATAACCTGCAGTTTCATAAGTTTGAAGGTTGGAGCTTTCTATCAAATGTTAGAGAATAGTCAAAAGAATCCAATGGTGTAGTTTGTCTACAGAGGCAACTTCTTTCAGATATCCTAAACAAGACTGCTGATGAAATACATGATGTTGATGAAGGGATTATATTAAGGCTGCATTATGTTGCAGAAGAAATCTTATTGTTCTTGATGATGCGGACAAATGGGACCAATTCAATGCAATTGTTGGCATGCGAAATTGGCTTCGCCAAGGAAGTAAATCATTGTAAGAACTAGAAATAAGGCTTTGATTGTAGCTGATGGTGAGTGTGTCAAGTGCAAAGATGAACCTCTAGATAACAAAAAATTCACTTAATCTTTTGAGTTGGCATGCCTTTGGACAAGCTTACCCAGTTGAAGATTTTGTGGAGTCGTCTTGGAGAATAGTACATCATTGTAATGGACTTCCATTAGCCCTTTGTGCTATTGGTTCTTCATTTTTTAGTAAAAGCAGAAAAGTATGGGAAAGCGCATTACATGAAATGGAAGTGATTCCAAATTTTCAAGTTCAAAAGGTTCTTGCAAAAAGTTAGAACTCTCCAGATGATGAGTATCAGAAGATCTTATTCCTTGATATTGCTTGTTTATTCAATGGAATGGATAGGGATTATATAGTTAGGACACTTGATTGGCTCGGTATATATAGATGCAAGATTTAGGATTGACTATCTCATCGATTGATGTTTTGTAGAAATTGTTAAAATAAAATGAAAAAAATTTATAAATGCATCAACTCGTAAGAGACATGGGAAGGGAAATTGCTCGTCAAGAATCACCCAAATGTCAAAGAATATGGCATCACACATGGAAGCTTTTACAGTTTTGTAAGAAACAAGTGTAAGAGTAACTGGTTCTGTTTTCCTATCTTCATGGTATTTAGGTGTCTTAAAATGTTCATGCTTTTACTTTCTTTTCTCATTTACTTTCAATATTTTGGAAGCATGATGCTGAAAAATTGTGTGGCCTTACCTTGTATATGCATGAATAAGTACAGAAGTTGTCTGTACTGATTCAATGGTGCGCCTGCAACCGCTGCAGGCTTAACTTCTATCAACAATGTCTTCTTCCTACACTCCTCTCTCAATAGTGACTTTCTGAGTTTTTCTTGGGGGGAACAAGTACAAATTAACCAAACAAGTTTGTTTCTTGTCCTCAGCACGGATGCATTTAGAAAGATGTAAAATGTAAAATTTCTCCAGCTAAATTACACAAGTTCTATGGAAGTTATGAACACTTTTCCAAGAATTTGATGTAGTTATGTTGGCATGGATTCCCTTTAAGATATGTCACATTGCACTTCGCGCGACCATGTAAAAATAAAATTTTATAAGAAAAAAAAACATACATTTAACATCTTGTTTTTTTAATGGGAAATGATCTTATTTAAAGAGTTGTCATCTAGTATTATGGTCACTAGGAACCCTAACTGGTCAACAGAGATTTTATGGTACAAAACTGGTTATATAAAAAGAAAGATATTATCAGCTCTTAAACTTTTTGTTTATGACAAGCTGCATTGTTGATTTTATCTTAAATTCCTAAAAATTTATTGGTTTATGCTCTGATGGTTTGCTTGTAATATTCCCAATTATAGCATCAGTGAATATTCATCTATAAATATTTTCAACTCTGACGTTAACGTAGCTAGAAAATAATAATAACAAAATATAATAAAATAAATTTAAATAAGTATTTTTATTTATGATTCTAATATCAGTAAATAAACCAATAAACCAAATTTATTTTTTATGTATGCATGCATGCATACATTTATTTTATTTTATTTTACCTGTTATTTTTATTTTTATTTTTATTTTTTTGGGTTAGGTTTTTACCCACAAACATGCGTGAATTGTTCACAAACGCTTCCTACAGTTGCCATGTAATTAAATCTCTAATACACAGTGTTGGTGAATTATTTTGCAAAATTGGAGACACTTACCTGGGAGCAGGATGAAGGCGATGGCGTGCTGTTCCTCCTTTCGTTTACTTTTCCTCTGGTTCTTTCTTTTCTTTTGCTTTCTCTCGGTGCAACCTTTGCCTGTGTTTTTTTTTTTTTCTATTTTTCTTTTAGTCTCCTCGTATATGCTCTGTTCTTCTCTGCGGATTCTGTGTTTAATTCCTACTTTCACTCCCTCTCCTCTGTTCGGCTGCTTTTTTTTTCTTTGTCCTCCCCGGGTTTCTACCTCTGTTTCCTTCTCGGGTTCTTTTGGTTTTCCTTAGTCCCCTGGTTTGTTCCCTTTTCCAGTTCTTCCCTCTGTATTTTTTGGTCTTCTCAAGCAATAACAGCAGTGGCTGCTGAAAATGGAGCTTTTGGAGTTGCCACCGAAGAAGAAGACAAGGGCGTCCCTTTAGTTTTTCACTGATGTTCGTTCTTTCTCTCTGTTTTTCTCTTCAATCTCTTCTCTGTCATCCCTTGTTTCTCTCTTCTGTTTTTTTTTTTTTTTTCCTGTTCTTCTTTACGTTTCTCCTTCCCCCAGTCCCCCGTGTGCATGGTCTTTCTCTGGCTTTTTATATAGCCAGAGAATGCCATGCAGTCGCCTCTAAATAATGAGGCGACCGACCGTTGTTATTGCAGGAGTAATTGGGATCGTGGGGAGTCCGTTTCTGGTTTGGTTCGCTGAAGAAGATGAACAGTGTTGATGGCCATTTTCGTTTTGGTCTGATGTTTTGAAAGCTTTGTAAGCAAGCCCCTGGATAAACTTTAATTGGACTCCTACATCTCAACACCATTTGCAGATGGGTCCTTTGATTTTAATTTCTTGCAATTTTAACTAGAATCAACCCTAAACTTTAATATTTATCTAATTAAGCTCCTGATTTCATTAATTAACTAATTTGAAGTTCAATTAAGTCCCAAACTTATCAATTCCTCAATTAAATTCTTAATTTGGTTAATAAAACTAACACAAAGTTTAATTAAATCCCAAAACTTCTACTTGCTGTTAACCCAAATTTTAATTTATTCTTCATTTATTTCATTTATTTATTTTTTTAAGAAAAATAATAATAAATTAAAATAAAAGGGTTGGGTTTTTACACGATCCAAACCAAAGCACTTCTGCTTAGAGAAGCTTGTGGCTCTTTATCCAATCCAAACCAAAGCTTGTATGTATCTAGTCTCTCTTATTTTCAATGGACAGCAACCGATTTCAAGTGTTTTCACAGTCTCTTCCAAAATTTAAAATTCTTGATCTCCGTTGTTCATTTTATAAGTTCTGCTTTATTTAAACTCTACGTTTTTGTTCTTGTATATCTAGAAAATTTTCCCTTTGCTCATTTTATAAATTCTGCTTTGATGGAACAGATACAACTTTAGGGCAACAGATTCACCATTGTCCTTGAATATGATGAAAATGAGATGTTAATGACTTAATGTGGTTTCACGAGGAGAAAGAACAGGAGTGGCTACTTTAGAAAGATTTTGTAGAGTACTTGTCATTCAAAATATCCAGTGGATATGTGGCTTTAATCTATTCACATGGTTTTCTGTTATGTCATTATGCAATCCTTATCGCCTGGGTTTCTTACCCCTTAATTTTTCGATAGAATTTTTGGCCGAAATGATGTGAATAGCCATAAACTTCTCCTATTAATTAGATTTTTCTAACTTCACGATGTCAATAGCCGTCAATTCCATGCCTAGACATTAATTAGCCATGGAAAATTCCTCACGCGGAAACGTTCCATACCATAGAGAGAGTGGACTTGTGGGGATGACTTGTCTTAAATTTACAATCCACCCTTTCTCTCTCAATTTTAAAACCATGCCCATGTCTTGGGCCCAGTTGTAGACTGGTCCAATTACAAATATAGGATGTGCTTGGTATCATGTGTTTTTTAAAAAATTAAAATTTTTTTATTTTAAATTAATATATTTTTTATGTTTTTATATAAAATCTAATTCACGAGTTTTTTATATATGAGAAATTAAATTATTTTAAATGAATAAATTCTAAATAAACAAGAAATTAAATTATTTAAATGAAACACTAATAAAAAAATTATACTAGTTGACTAATTTATTTAATTTAACCAATTGCTTTGTTTTTCGATTAATTCTTCATAAATCTACTTTACTTTCAGCAGATTCAAATGATGCAACTAGAATTACAGGCCCTAGTAAACTTTCCAAGTCAGATATGGAGAGCCTTATCATCCACGTGCCTTTTTCTTACTGGTGGGTGAAGAAAGAAGAACCGTGTGAGTTGATGGGAGGGATTATGTGTTGTGTGTGTGTGTAATGTCCCTTTTGGTAATTATACAACAGCGACTTCTAAGGCTGACTTCATAGCATCTCCAACGTAATATTATTTTTAGTTTTTTTATGTTTATTTTACATATTTTTTTTAAAAATATTATAAAAATGTTTTTCCTTTCCCACAAATATTATTCTTACATATCTTTTAAAAATATCAAAATCAACAAAATAAAACCACAAAAAAATAAACCAATTAAATATAACTATATAAAAGAAAATAACATCAAACTTATTAAAAAAATTAAAACATTATATTTATACTATTTAAAATATTATTTTATCAATTAAACTCTTCAAAATAACATTTTGTTCTGCAGTAAAGATTACAGGTACTCTCTCTCTCTTATCTCTTTTAGAATCACTTAAATTAATTCACTGTTAGAAACTAATTATTGATGATCTCATCAACCAATTTCGTTGGTTCAGCATAGAGATTTATCATTCAGCATAGAGATTTATCATATGTACAGATATTTTTCTGAAAGGGCATGGAGGATTTGATTGCAGGGAATTAACTTGAAAACTGTTTTAAAGATAAAGTAAGATAATAATACATGAACACTTCAACTTATTGGTGTGCTGTCGATCTTGAAAACTGTTTTATTTTGTTCAGATCTTTGAAAAGTCTTATCTTTGCTAGACTCGAAATGGCTGCTGGGAAATATCAAGAATCCTACTCCTCACGGTTTCCTAATTGTAAATATCAAGTGTTCTTGAGTTTTAGAGGTGAAGACACCCGCAAGAACTTTACCGATCACCTCTACACGGCCCTGGTTCAAGCAGGGATTCACACATTTAGAGATGATAATGAAATTCGGAGAGGAGAGAATATAGATTTCGAGCTCCAGAAGGCAATACAACAATCAAAAATATCGATAATCGTGTTCTCCAAAGACTATGCTTCGTCGATATGGTGCCTCGATGAAATTGTAATGATCATGGAACGTAAGAGGAATGCTGACTGCATAGTTTTGCCAGTATTCTATGATGTGGATCCATCCCAAGTCGCACGTCAAACAGGGAGCTTCTCTGCAGCATTTGTGGAACATGAAAAGAGCTTCAACAAGGAGATGGAGCGGGTGAATGGGTGGAGGATTGCTTTAAAGGAAGTGGCTGATTTAGCTGGAATGGTTCTAGGAGATGGGTAAGTTGTATCTCTTTATGCAACTATACATAGCATAAGACTAGAATGCTGGTTGTGAACTCTTAATTTCTTTCAGTTAAGTGTACTGATAAGAAAACATATAACAAAAAAAAAAAAAAAAAAACTCATGATTTCTTCATTGTTTTTTTTTCCAATCATGATTTGGTTTAAACTATCAAATCAATGACACACAACCTGCTTTAATTTCATAGCTAAATGTTGTTTTCTTCATTGTATTTTACTTGTTGATGTAGGTACGAGGCACCGTTTGTCCAATCTATTGTGGAGAAGGTCTTAAAGAATTTGGATCAAAAAATGTTTCATTTACCCCCTCATTTCATTGGAAGAGATCCTCTAGTACAAGATATCAACTCATGGTTGCAAGATGGGTCCCATGATGCTGCCATTGCTATACTCTATGGAATTGGTGGAGTTGGAAAGACAGCCATAGCTAAGAGTGTTTATAACCAGAACTATTATAAATTTGAAGGAAAGAGCTTTCTATCAAATTTTAGGTCAAAGGATATAGTTTGCCTACAGAGGCAACTTCTTTCCGACATCCTAAACAAGACTGTTGATGAGATAAATGATGAAGATGAAGGAATTCTGAAGATTAAGGATGCATTATGTTACCGAAGAACTCTTATTGTTCTAGATGATGTGGACAAAAGGGACCAATTCAATAAAATCGTTGGCATGCAAAATTGGCTTTGTAAAGGAAGTAAGATCATTGTAACAACCAGAAATAAGGGTCTGTTTTCAGCTAATGATATTGAGTGGGTCCGGTGCGAAGTCGAACCTTTGGATAACAAAAAATCGCTTGAGCTTTTCAGTTGGAATGCCTTTGGAAGAGCTTACCCTGTTGATGGTTTTGTAGAAGACTCTTGGAGAATAGTACATCATTGTAATGGACTTCCATTAGCTCTTGGAGTTATTGGCTCTTCATTGTCCGGAAAAGGAAGAGAAATATGGGAAAGCGCATTACAACAAATGGAAATTATTCCTAATTTTGAAGTTCAAAAGGTTCTTCGAATTAGTTACGACTATCTTGATGGTGATTATCCGAAGAACTTATTCCTTGATATCGCATGTTTCTTCAATGGAATGGATGTGGATGATGCAGTTAGGATTCTAGATGGGCTCGATAAAGGTGCAAGATTTGGGATTGACAATCTCATCGATAGATGTCTTGTTGAAATCAACATTGATCAAAGGTTGTGGATGCATCAACTAGTAAGAGATATGGGAAGGGAAATTGCTCGTCAAGAATCTCCCAAATGTCAAAGAATATGGCGTCACGAGGATGCTTTTACAGTTTTGAAAGGAACTACTGTAAGTAGCTCAATTTTTTTATATGTCTACTAAAATAGTTTGTGGTGCCTTGACATATTCATTCATCTACTTTCCTTTCTCATGTACTTATAATATTATTATGCAGGATGCTGAAAACTTGCGGGGCCTTACCATTGACATGCATGCATTAATGAAAGATCATTATGCAGAAGTTGTCTGTACTGATTCAATGGTTTGGCGTAAGCGCCGCAGGCTTAACTTCTTTAAACAATGGCTTTCCGAGTTTTTAGATGGGGGAAAATTACAAACTGACCAAACAAGTTTGTTTCCCATCCTCAGCGCGGATGTTTTTAGAAAGATGCCAGATGTAAAATTTCTCCAACTAAACTACACTAATTTTCATGGAAGTTTCGAGCACTTTTCCAAGAATTTGATATGGTTATGTTGGCATGGATTGTCTTCGAGATCCATACCAAATCACGCATGCTTGGAGAAGCTGGTGGTTCTTGATCTATCCAGAAGTTGTCTAGTTGATGCTTGGAAGGGCAAACTGGTATGCATCGAGTCTCTCTTTATAACTATCTCTCTCGTTTTGAATTGATAACAACTAAATTCATGTATTTTTGCAGTTTCTTCCAAAATTGAAAGTTCTTGATCTCCGTCACTCACGTGATCTCTTTAGAACCCCAGACTTCTCGGGTCTCCCAGCCCTTGAAAAGTTAATACTTGAAGACTGCATCCGTTTGGTTCAAATTCACAAATCTATTGGTGATTTACAAAGATTGTTCATCTTAAATATAAGAAATTGTACAAGTCTTACGGAGCTTCCAGAAGAAATGAGTAGATTGAATTCACTTCAAGAGCTGGTTTTAGATGGTTGCTCAAATCTTGACAGCCTGAATATGGAGTTAGAGCATCAACAGGGGCGCAAGTTGCTTCAAAGTGATGGAATTGTTGCAAGTACATCATTCATTTCATCTCTTCCATTGAAGCTATTCTTTCCCTCTAGGTTTTCAACGAGGAAAATGTTGAGATTTACCTTGTTTTCACTGCCACGCTTATTAGAGAGTCTAGATTTAAGTGGAACTCCAATTCGTTTTCTTCCAGAAAGCATCAAGGATCTTGGTCTACTCAGAGCCCTATATTTAAGAAATTGCAAAATGCTTCAGACAATCCCAGAGCTTCCACCCCATATGGATTCGTTAGATGTGTCCTTTTGCTATTCACTGCAAAACCTTCGAAATCCAAATCACTCAGTCAAGTTCCAAGATCGGATAAAGCAAGAATTAATCCAGATGTTTGACTCTCACATGTTGAGAATAATGGAAACGGTTAGTGCTCAAATACAGACATCGAGTTTTCAGGTCCTCCCTCTCCCATTTTATTGTTTTGGAAATCTACATTTGAATACTTTCCTTTTGCTCATTTTATAGACATTGTTTTGGTGGTACAGATAATATTTATGGATGGCATATTCAGCCTTCTCGTATCTGTATTTGATGAAGAGAAGTCGAGGTGGTTTGATGAGGAGGAAGAAGAGGATAAATGGCTAATTCAGAATGAGTTTGTAGATAACTTTTCATTCAAAATATCCTCATCACCTCCTGCGCACCGGATATGTGGCTTTAATCTGTTCATGAGTTGTGTGACGTCAGCATACCGTGGCTTTAGTAATGTTCATATTGAAATCAGAAACAATACGAGTGGTCGATCCTTGCTTTGTCAATCCTTTGTCTCCTCTATGATCAACAAGCGTGGTGTTCGTCGTGAAATCCAATTGATATTGCACACGAAATTAGGGGGCAATGATCCTACATTTGATAATGATGATGACGTGAGTATTTCAGTGCGTCCACATGGTCCAGCTATCCAATTAAGGACCGTTGGTGTCCAATGGTTGCATGAAGAGGAAGGAAATGATATCCAATCAAAGGAAGAGGTAGCCAGAGTAGAAATAGCTTCTCGTTTTTTTAGAAATTATTATTGTGGTTTCCATGGTAAATACAGTGCTCGCAATATCGGTTGGTGGTATTTTGCAAAGAAAGGTCATGAGAACTTTTATTTATAAATATTTATAAGGGCTTTCATATTAAAAAAATGTAATATGATATTATTTTATTAATTAATTTTTAATTATAGAATCTTCTATTTATAATAAGATATATTAAATATCTTATTTTATGTGTCAATTTTCTATTAACCAAAATATATGTAAAGGTCCATTTTTTTCATGTTATTTTATCTATTTTATTTCATCTTTTTATATAAAATAAAAAATAATACATGATGAAATTTAATTGGTAATTATTTTTTTTTGTTTCTATATATATTCTCACGAGATAAGTTCACTTATAATAAAAAAATAAATAGGCATGTCTTTAAAATATAATTGAGAGAGTTTTATAATTTGAATATATTTCATTTTAATTAAAAATTGAATGGATTTTATTAAATTTTAACAATAAATTAATATAGATATTTTTATTGTAAAAATAAAATATAATAATCATCAAGATTAGAAATTTTAAAATTAATTTTGATTGAAAATTATCAAATTAAAAGATAGAATTAAAATTCAATAACAAAAGTGGAAGACGTTCAATTTTCTATAGTAGCCTGCAACTTTGACTGCCTACGAGACTCTTTCTTTTCATAAAAAAACAGTTACTTTGAGATCTTGATTTGAAAGTCTCGTTATCCTGAATCAAAAGACGCAATCTGTTCATGATTTCGATTAATGATCGATGCAATTGAATCAGTTTTCATATACTGTCACCCATGACCTCAAACATTATGAGGATCTTGGAATGTGTTTTCATTTCCCTGGTTTTTTGCAGCAACAGTTGTTCTAGGAGACGCGAAAGCCACAAAGTTCTGACCACTTGGACTTTTTAATGGTTGGTTGTTGGAGCTATATCATGGCATGCTCTGTTGATTTTCCCAACCCATTCTCCTGATGCAAGATCAAGTGCTAAAAGTATTCCTAGTTTAACCGGTTTCTGCAGTACAAAACCGAAAATCAAAACGAATCGGGATTTTTTGAAATATTATAATCGGTTTAATCAATTTTTTTTTTTAATTTGGGTTTTTTGATTAATGTTTTTCTGATTTTCTCGATTTACTTGGTTTATCGGATTTTTGATGACCCTATAAATACTTGAGCTTATTGGTGTGCTGTCAATCTTGGTCTACTCAGAGCCCTGACTTTAAGAAATTGTAAAAAAATTGTTAAAGGAATATATGCAGTAATACCAACCACGAAGCAAAAGATTTGAGAGAAAAGAGAGAAACAGAAATGATGTGAATAGCCATCAACTTCTGGAGTTTATTTTCTAACTTGATTCTTACTTCACGAAGTCAATATATAGCCATCAATTCCCGGCACCAAAATTTTCCATGGATAGAGAGAGTGGACTTGTAGGGATGACTTATCTTAAAATTACAATCCACCCTTTCTCTCTCAATTTTAAAACCATTCGCCCATGTCTTGGGCCCAGTAGTAGACTTCGTCTGAAATATTGAATCATTGGGATGGCAGGTATGAATACGATGGAATTTGAGGTGTTTAATGGTTTGTTCTCATATATAAAAAAACTCGTGAATTAGATTTTTTATAAATAAAATTTAAATTTAAATAAAAAAATATTAATTTAACTAAATCTTGCTAACTTGATGAAATTGAATCGGATCAACATCAAATAATTATTTTTAAAACAAAAAATAAAATAATTAACTTGAGTTAATTGGACAACGCAGTTACTCGGAATTTATTAGAGCGTATTTGAAAGTGTGGTAATGGTTGCTTTTCAAAGTATTTTTATTTCCAAAAAACATTAAAATATATTTTTTATTTTTAAAAAATTATTTTTTGATATCAGTATATCAAAATGATCTGAAAACATAAAAAATATATTAATTTGAAATAAAAAAATAAAATAATTTTAATTTAAAAAAAAAACACTTCCAAAACACAATACCAAACACACGTTTGGCTAAGCTGTAGCTACTGCTTTTTTTAAAAAAAAAACTTAATAAAACTAGTGTTTGGTTATAAATAGTAACTGTGGTCTGGCTTATGGACCTATTAAAAATAAGGTTGAACCGTAGGTTGTGATGAATCAATTTTTTCATGCTTCTTGCCGTGTTTTGGTTCCGTACTGATAATTAAAAAAAAACAACTAAATAGAAACCACAATCGAGTTTCCTTCAACCACTTGCGAATATTGAATGCTTGGTGTCATCATCATCAACATGCAAAGAAAAAGAAAAGTGGTCGGTGTGCTATTTTTTTTGTCCTACTTTTCCAGTGATTCATAAACTTTGTGGTGCCTTTCCTCTTTCCTCTTTTGTATTTCTATATTTTCTTTTTTTGATTATGTTTTATTTGAAAATTTTGAAGGAGATTGCTTAATAATATAGTATTTGTAGAATTTAATTGCAATTCTAATTTTGTTCTTGTCGGGTCCGACCTAGTTAAAAAAAATTTAATTTTAATTTTTATTTTTAATTGTGTTTTATTCAAAAAATTAGAAAGAGATCGCTTGATGACGTAGCATTTGCAGAATTTGATCGAACAATAAACAATATTTGATATCAATATTATTTATTTCTTGATGTAATAATAGTAGTTAAATTTACAATATTTAAATTAAAAATCCTCAGTATTAATATAAATATATATATTTTTTAATTTTTTATAACCTTAATTTGAAGAAAAAAAGAAAAAAAGAAAATGGTCCTAACGCGGAAATGGCCGATACCACAGAGACTTGTAAGGTTGACTTAAAAGCAAAAAATTGATGAACTGATAAGAGAACATCAGCGAAGGGAAAGTGAAGATGGTAGGTAACTCTCTCTCTTTGTCAAAGAACCAATTCAACCCAAAAGCTTAAGCTGTTAGGTGAGGCTCCAAGATATGATTTATATTATTCTCTAACACACCCCCTTAAGTGAAAGCCCTTTGGGCTTGAAACTTGCACATGCCCACATTACCTTGTGCTTAATTTTATCAAATAAATAGGGATGGTGAGATTCGAACTCGTGACCGCTTGGTCATTAAAGCTCTAATACCATGTCAAAGAACCAATTCAACCCAAAAGCTTAAGCTGTTAGGTGAGACTCCAAGATATGATTTATATTATTCTCTAACACTCTCTTATCTCTTTCAGTATTATGTTATATTGCGGAATGTAACTCTGCTGTAACTGAGAATCACTTCGATTAATTCACTGTTAGAAACTAATTATTGATGATTTCGTCAACCGATTTTGTTGGATCAACATAGAGATTTATTATATGTACAAATATTTTTATGAAAGGGCATGGAGGAGTTGATTGCTAGGAAATAACCTGAAAATTGTTTTACTAAAAAATTAAGTAAGATAATAATATATGAACACTTCAATCTTGAACTCTCGACATCAATCCTGCAACTCAGAGTCAGAGTTGGAAGTCTCCGTGGTTGAATATTCATTGACATCAAAGTCAGAAATATTACAAGCAAACCAGCATAGCATAAACCAACAAACTATTAGTAATTTAAGACAAAATCAGCAATGCAGCCTACCTCAGGCAAAACGTTAAAGGAGTGATAATATCTTTCTTTTTATGTAACTAGTCCCGTACCATAGAATCTTTGTTGACCAATTAGGGTTTCTAGTGATCATAATATTAGGTGGAGACTATTTAAATAACACATTTTTTCATCGAAGAACAAGATGTCAAAATTTATTTTTTCCATGGAATTTTTTTTAAAGCTTGTCGCACGTCGAAAAAATCCGTGCGGCATCGGCTGGCGATTTTTATCGTCTCTTTCTCGTTATTCTTGTTTTGGTTCGTTGGAGTCGCCACCTAGTAATTCATTGAGGGCTACTAGGAAACCTGATGTACTGGTCTTGTCAAAGATCGCAGGTAAGGGACTGGTTGTGGTTAGGGAAGGTATTAACACCCTTAACGCACCCTACCTGAGGTAAGCTGCTTTGTGGACTTGATGTGTTAAAGTTTTAAAAATTCTGTTCTTTCATCGAATTTTAGAAAATACAACTTACATGTAAGTTCATAATTCTTTATCCGTGATCAAATCAGAATATTAAATTCTTCTTTATTCTTGCAATTTTATCATAATAAAAAAAAACATTCATAAACAAAAATACACACCACATTCACTTTCAAGCTTCGTGGACTTGATGTGATATAAAAAATAAAATTTTAGCCCAATTCTAAGGCTTTGATAAATCAGTTACTTTTCCAGACTATATGTAGATACATGTTCTACATTTCCATGGAAAATACAACATGATTTTTATCCGTCCTTTAGATATTTGTGCATATAAATTAAATTCATTTATTTTTATTCAATAACATACAAAAAAAAAAATTACAAGCACACACAAACATTTCTTTTTCTTTTTCTATTATCACTTTCTCTTTCTCTTCTTTTCTTTTCTTTTACATGTTTTTTTTTTTTTGTACATCACATTACAAAAATTATAAAAAATTAAACACTAAACGAAAATTACATTACATAATTTAAAAATTACAAAATAGTCCCTAAACGTGGGTTCACGCGCCGCCGTAAAATACCAGAAAACAAGCCGGTCTTGCTCAGCTTCTTCTCTTCCTCGCCGGTGACGACCTGTAGTCAAGAAAAGAGAACACACAACAGTTGATTTTACTCCATTTTTTGTCCAGATCTATTCTGATTTTTTTTTTTTTAGATCTATTATTTTCTGTTATCTTTCTTCTTCACGGCGTCAGCGTCCGTTCGTTCCTTCTTCAACCGGTGGCAGTACTGTTCTCGGTCTTCTTCTTCTGATCTGGCGGCTATCGTGGAAGGAGTGCTGGAGGCTGAGGAAGGTGACGGCGTCTATGGATGCTGCTGTTGTCGGCCGCCGCTAGGTTCTTCGGTGGGTGATGGAAATGAAGAGATCGGGGACGATGGAGAGGCGGCCGGTGGTGGAGGAGCCTGTGTTGTCGGCTCAGAGAGTAGAGGGACGGTATGGGTT
The DNA here is from genome assembly GCF_005239225.2 of Populus alba. NCBI lineage: Eukaryota > Viridiplantae > Streptophyta > Magnoliopsida > Malpighiales > Salicaceae > Populus > Populus alba. Next base: position 3,643,431 of record NC_133294.1, on the reverse strand, counting down.
CTCTCGACTGAGAGGAAGAGGCTGTCGAGAAGAGGGAGAGCAGCGATGGCCGGGGAGAGGAAGAAGAGGAAAAAAAATTCGGATCAGCAAGGGGGCTGGGGGCTGCTGTCTCTTGTAGTGAGCCGCTGGGGAGAGGACGATGTGGCGATCGTGGCTTGTCCGGGTGGCCGATGAGCAGGGAAGAAGAGGAATCAAACGGGGGGCTGCTGCTTGGCTTCAAGAGGGAGAAGGAAAAAAAATCCAAAGGGAGCCGGGGGGCTGGCCAGAAAAAAAAAAAAAAAAAAAGTAAAAATCAGAAGGGAACTATGGGGGCCGGCCGGTTTAAAGTAAAAAAAAAATGAAACCGGGGAGGGGGCTTGAGCAGCTGAGGCTGATGAGAAAAAGGGAAAAAAATCTGATGAGAGGCTGGCCTCGGTGATCGGTCGGGAAGAGGAAGAAAAAAAAATAAAATCAAAAGGGGATCTGTCGGGGAGCCAGCGGCTGGAAAAAAATCAAAACCAAGAAGGGGCTGGCGGCTGGTCCTTCGTGAGGGAGAGGAAGCAGTCTAGTTTTTTAGGGTTTCCCCCTTTTGTGTTGCCTCCCCAAAATTACAAAATGACCCCCCTCCCTCCTTTGAGTTTTCAACCCATATTTATAGGTAAAATGTTGCCCGGGTATCAAAATTGATCCCTCAACTTTCTTTTTTTTGTAAATTTTGATTTTTCTTGTTTTTTTCTTGTATTTTTAAAAACGAGCAAAATCAACGTCAATTCTATGAGAAAAAATTAATGATTTTAAAAATGACGTGTGAAAAGTCGAACGCGTTCGAAAAAACCTTTGAAAATTAAAATTCTTTTTAGAAGACGTTGAAAATGCTAAAAACATTGCAAATATATTTAAAAACATAATTTTTTGGATTTTTGTTGTTTTTCACTATTTTTGGATTTTTCAAAAAAATTATTAAAAAGGAGGGTCAAAAATTGGGTAACAACAGATGCTCCCTCTTTACAATGCTTACGAAGCAAAACTTCTCAATACTTTGCATAGTAAGCTTTGTAAAGAAAACAAAAGGAAAATAATTTCATTATCTTGGGCGACCTGCCCACACACTCATACTGATCTGTTTTCACGGGCGACCTGCCCACAAATGCTCAACGTGGTCTATTTTCCGGGGCAACCGGCCCATACACTCACACTGGTCTATTTTCACAGGCAACCTGCCCACATGCTCACAAAGTAGTCTATTTTCAGGGGTGACCGGCCCACACACTCACAGTGGTCTATTTTCAGGGGTGACCTGCCCACACACTCACACTGGTCTATTTTCATGGGTGACATGCCCACACATACTCACTTTGGTCTATTTTCATGGGCGACCTGCCCACACACTCATACTGGTCTATTTTCATGGGCGACATGCCCACACATACTCACTTTGGTCTATTTTCACGGGCGACCTGCTCACACACTCACACTGGTCTGTTTTCACGGGCGACCTACCCACACATACTCATTTTGGTCTATTTTCACGGGCGACCTTCCCACACACTCACACTGGTCTGTTTTCACGGGCGACCTGCCCACACATACTCACTTTGGTCTATTTTCAGGGGTGACCTGCCCATACACTCACACTGGTCTGTTTTCACGGGCGACCTGCCCACACATACTCACTTTGGTCTATTTTCAGGGGTGACCTGCCCATACACTCACACTAGTCTGTTTTCACGGGCGACCTGCCCTTTTATTGGGTTTACCTGAGATCCCATCTAACGATCTAACAAGAACAAAAATCGGTGTGTAGCTCGGTTAACCTGAAATTCATCTAGTGATTCCCTTTAACCAGAGTCAAAGTCTGTGTGGTTAGACTGAACTGAGATCCCTTCGCCGATCCCCTTCAACCAGAACCAAAATCCTTTCCAATTAGGTTAAACTGAGATTCCTTCACCGATCCCCTTTAACCATAACCAAGGTCTGTGTGGTTAGACTGAACTGAGATCCCTTCGTTGATCCCCTTCAACCAGAACCAAAATCCTTTCCAATTAGGTTAAACTGAGATCCCTTCGTCGATCCCCTTTAACCATAACCAAGGTCTTGTGTAGTTAGACTAAATTGAGATCCCTTCGCCGATCCCCTTCAACCAGAACCAAAATCCTTTCCAATTAGGTTAAACTGAGATCCCTTTGCCGATCCCCTTTAACCATAACCAAGGAATGTGTGGTTAGACTGAACTGAGATCCCTTCGCCGATCCCCTTCAACCAGAACCAAAATCCTTTCCACTTAGGTTAAACTGAGATCCCTTCGCCGATCCCCTTTAACCATAACCAAGGAATGTGTGGTTAGACTGAACTGAGATCCCTTCGTCGATCCCCTTTAACCATAACCAAAATCCTTTCCAGTTAGGTTAAACTGAGATCCCTTCGCCGATCCCCTTTAACCATAACCAAGGTCTTGTGTGGTTAGACTGAACTGAGATCCCTTCGCCGATCCCCTTCAACCAGAACCAAAATCCTTTCCAGTTAGGTTAAACTGAGATCCCTTTACCGATCCCCTTTAACCATAACCAAGGAATGTGTGGTTAGACTGAACTGAGATCCCTTCGTCGATCCCCTTCAACCAGAACCAAAATCCTTTCCAATTAGGTTAAACTGAGATCCCTTTGCCGATCCCCTTTAACCATAACCAAGGTCTGTGTGGTTAGACTGAACTGAGATCCCTTCGCCGATCCCCTTCAACCAGAACCAAAATCCTTTCCAGTTAGGTTAAACTGAGATCCCTTCGTCGATCCCCTTTAACCATAACCAAGGTCTGTGTGGTTAGACTGAACTGAGATCCCTTCGTCGATCCCCTTCAACCAGAACCAAAATCCTTTCCAATTAGGTTAAACTGAGATCCCTTTGCCGATCCCCTTTAACCATAACCAAGGAATGTGTGTAACTCGATCAACCTGAAATCCCATATGGAGATTCCCTTTAACCAAAGCTACATGAGATCCCATCTGGCGACCTTATTCAACTGGAACAAAAATATATGTAACTCGGTTAACCTGAAATCCCATCTGGAAATTTCCTTTAACCAAAGCTACATGAGATCCCATCTAGCGACCTCATTTAACCAAAACAAAAGAATGTGTAAAAAAAAATGGTCTCATTATGACGGGTGACTTACCCAGATGGAAAAAATATGAGGTGTGGTCTCATTGTAATGGGTGACCTACCCAGATGGAAAAAATATGATGAAGTGCGGTCTCATTGTCATGGGTGACCTACCCAGATGGAAAGAATGTGATATGACAAGTGTGAAAAATAGGACTTACCTGGCGAAGTCCTGAGGGGATGACAGAAGAAGGGCTGGAAAACTTGGTGCTTCCTGATAATCCCTGATCATAGGGTTTGAAAACTCGGTGTTTCCTGACTACAAGGGTTGAAAACTCGAGGCTTCCTGATTGCAAGGTTGATCTATTCATTTCTTTGGGATTTTTCTAATGGTAGGGTTCATCCCATCGTCCTTTTATTCCATGATCAAAGCCGATTCTTTATTATCATCACCACAATGCTTCTTTCTTTTTCCACCATCTTGCTGGACCTCATTAAGGATTTTCCTGTAACAATTCAAAAATATGTGCAAATGGTTTGTTTTTTTCTTTTCTTTTTGAGGTTAGATGATATGCATGCATCCTTACCTGATTTGAAATATAGGTCCCCCCCCTCTTTGATGCTCCATCGTCATAGGGTACCCTTGTTTGTATCCCAAAGCTTTCTTTGTTCTTCCGATGCATTGGCTCATTCATGTGCTAGCCATCCACTCAGCTATAAATGCAGTGCCCATCCCGGGCTGTCTTTGACAATTACTACTTGCATCATTCATCAAGCTTGATCCTGCCCCCAAGTGTGGTACTGCTTGATTCATCGTGAAGGATTTTCTCTCCTGGCTTCTTCTGAGAATTATCCTCTGATTGATTGTGTGCATCATGCCAATACCCATCAAGATTGTTAATCAGTCATGAACTTGCCTCTAGTTGAAACAGTACTCTTCAAGTACATGTTATCATCAACCTTCTTGGAACTCATTCAGTCATCCAGTCATCCATCTCATAGCTTGCAGTATAAAGGCTCATGGTTGTATGCTCAGTGTTCTTCTCAATAGATTCCCTTCAACTCTTCTAATCAGATTTATGAAAAGAAATGTCTCAGCCTCATCAATGATGCTGCTTTTATCACTCATACTCATGTGGTGAAGCACTCATCTGGCTTCAAAACAAGTTATCCCACAGTCAGTCTTCGAGGTGGGTGCCTTTCTGACATTCATTCAATGCAGTTGTGTGATAACATCTTTCGATAAACATGTTTCAAAGGATGACAATATGAGATTGTCCTTCAAGTGAAGCATTGTTCCACAGTCAGTCTTGGTGGTATGCATCTTTTCGCCATTCAATTACATTCATCTGTGTATTCCTCATCGATCGCAAGCCATGTTTCAAAAAATGATGATATGAAAGTGTCCTTCATGTACATCTTTGTTTCTCCATTGCCGACAGAGTTCACTAGAGCATGGGCCATTTTGGAATGACATTGCCCCAGTATGATCTGAATGTGCTCGTTCATTGATTATCTGTCTTTGAACATCATTGTCGTCAGTTTACTGATTCATCATTTAATCATTGCCTCATAGCTAATCTGAGCACTGCTTGTTTTTCCTTTTCAAGGTCTACTGTATTGCCCCCAGCTGCTCAACTTTTCAAGGAGTGTCGAGGACTTCAATGTCATTTCTATCAACGATTTTGCATACTCAATTAATGTTCTTCTGTGTTTGATAATCTTCCTTGTTCTGGAATCAACTCTCATATTTCAAAGATCATGTCTATTCAAAGTCTAGTTTGTTGAAATGAAATCAGAGATGTCCTTTTTGAAAATCAAGCTTTTTAATCAAAGACCCAACACACGTTATTCGAAATACACAGTCCTTTGATTGTCATGCATTTTGAAAATAGAAATTGACCCAATGTAGGATTAAAATGGCTTTTTCCATGGTTCTCTGTATCAATTTGAATCCTTGATATTGGGTATATCATTTGATAGTTTATGATGAGGTGACCTTTGCGTGAATTTCAAAAGCAAGGCACTCAAGTCAACACTTAAGCTTTGTCAAGAAAGGTTGTTTCTCTTCTTATAACTTGTTTTATCAGTATGCATAATAACCAATAGCTTAATTCATGAAGTCACGACCCTTATGGAAAAGCTCTTCAAGTTTTGAGAGTGCCATTTATCGGTTCAAATTGCTTGCTTGATTAAAAAGGGCTTTTAAAAGCACGTAATGCAGGCTATGGTTCATGGCTATGAAAGAAAGGAATTTCACAGGCTCAAATGGTGTTTGAGGGTTTCAAAGACCTAGGATCAACATCAATTATTCATCAACTCGTTTTCTATTGTTGTCTTTGTAGAGGAAACGACATATAACCTTGTTAACCTCAAAGATCAGACTTCTCTTAACATAAGTCAATATGCAAATCCACCTTTCCTTGATGAATAACCAACCTTAATCATCTGATAACATCGTAGGCTTTATAATGGATACCCAAAGTCACGTTTAGTCTTTTTTCTGGTATTGACTTTTGTTGTGTCTTTCCTTGATTGAAATTTCTTTTGCTCTTTATAGACTTGATAGACGTTCTCCTTCCTTTATCTTTGACTTGTATTTAAGTGAGGGCAATTTCAACTTCCTTTTTTTCATTCTCTTTTTTTTTCATAGCCTTCCTCAAAATTTTCTTATATGCCCCTAGTCTATGTGTTTTCTTCTAGCTCTCTCTCAATCATTGGACTTTTGTTCTAAGCCTTCCTCTTTATCCATTAATCATATCAATGTCTTCAAAATATCTCTCATTTGCCCCCAGTGTGGGGTGTGATCCTAGTCAGGGTTTTCATGAAAATATATTTTATCCAGCTCAAAATGGGACTACAAGGGATATAATCTTTAGGAAGTGAAGGGAATATCAAACATGGCCTTTTCTTATTTCAAGCAAGGTCGGTTAGAACTGATAAATTTTGACCTCATCCAGTGTAATGATTGGGACTTGTAAGAATCATGATTCACGAGTCCATAACTACCGAATCCACTACATGTCATTATACATACTGTTAAAACTTAGCTATATGATGTGTGGTTCAGTTTCAGGAGGTATGAGTTCAAAATTGTTTAGTCACCTCATGTTATTTTCAAGCATCGAGTCATTTCTGTAACCAAAACACTTTTAATCTTCCGGCTTGATTAACCTTTATCGTATGTTGGAGTTTGATCAAAATATTTTGTTAGAATAAAAGGCTAAACATCTGTTGATTTCAAAACAACAAAGAGATAAAAGCAAGGCAATGTTTCGTTGAAGGATGAGATGTGATCCCAAAACAAAATGCAAAATTCCATAACAATATGATTGACAGTTCATCACCATTCTTGAATCAGCTTTTCTGGCAATATCTGTGTTTTGCCAAGCACTTTCGATCACATGTCATTTTGATGATGTTCGGGGGACAATATAGCCAATGACACCCTCCTTTGCAAGCTCCACTTGTCTCTTGCTCACCAACTTTCAGACTCAATTCTTGCAATTCTTGCAATTGTTCACTTGAAATGGTTGAGGACCCCACCATGACATCACATCTCTTGTCTAGATTATACCACCTAGAAAACGGTGGCTGCATGGGATTTGTCGGAGTCAGGTAAAAGTCTGGAATCTGGCAACTACTGGTAAATAAACTCATATGGCAACTGCTCAATTGAAATTCTTGCAACTGTTCCATTGAAATGGTCGAGGACCCCACCATGACATCACATATCTTATTTGGATTATACCACCTTGAAAATGGTAGTTGCATGGGATTTGTCGGAGTCTAGCAAAAGTCTAGAATCTGGCAGATTCTGGTAAATAAACCCACATAGCAAAAGAATGTCTATCTTTGGCAAAGACATTGGAGTAGTCGATGATACAACAAGACTTGGTTAGACCAACATAATTAAGGTTTTCCACCATCAGAGTCTTCTTTTGATTCATCTCTCATCGTTTCTCTGGAATCCTTGGCAGAACCTTCAATCTTTCCCATCTTGATAGCTTGTTCAATTTTTAGCAATCTACACAACTTCATGTCAATCTTCCAATGTTGTTGTTGTTGTTTTAGGATTGTTGGAAACCTCTTAATATCTAGGTAATCCTGGCAGCACACAAAAAACAAAAATGTATGGAATCATATATTGTCAAAATTGAAAGAGAAACTGATGAATCCACAACTCCTCTATTTCCTCTTTGATTCCTCATTAACGGTGCAGCAAACAGCCACTTTTGCGTTTTAATGCCAATACTGGTAGGAGAAAATTGTGGACAATCTGAAACCACTACATCCCTTCTTGGATTTCCCATTTACAGATCCACAAATAGATTCCTGCCGAGAGATCTCTGCAACGTTGAAGTTTGATGTCTGCTCAATGTTTTTCAAACCAAATCTGGCTCTTCAACATGCTACAGTTTCTTTGTGCTGAAACTGATGAGAGAAATATTTGTAGCATATGCAATTAGTAAATCCTCTCTTGCACTCTCAACTTGCAGCATCATAAACAGATTTTTGTAGAGAGAGCTTTGTCACGTTGAAGTTCGATGACTAATATTTTCAGACCAGGCCTGACTCCTCTTCCTAGTACAATGTTTTGCTCGTGCCACTGGTGGGAAAAAGTTTCAAAGCATATGTAATTAATACATCCCCTTTTGCATTTCCCATTGGCAGATCCACAAATAAATCTCTACAGAGAGAGCTTTACCGCATAGAAGTTCAGTGTCTAATCATGGTTTTTCAGACCAACATCTTGTGCTGCTGAACTGGATTTGAGCTCATAATTGGGGTAACTTCAAAGAAGACTAATGCACCATGTACAAGAGGCTAGTAGTCGTTTGGTTCCATTAGATTATGTGGAGGCGATGAACACTTAACAGTGCAACTGGACAGGAATCAGAGTTGTCATTAGTTGATGACTGAAGGCATTGTTGCTGTTGTTCATGACTGAAAAGGAGAGATACAACTTTAATTGGACGTGAACAAGCAGTGTTCCCACAGAAGACTGTGCAAACACTCTTTTTCCATTTGATGCTCAATACTTGTTCGAGCAAATCTGAGTCCAGCTACTTCACCTTTGATGCTCTCAACCTTAATCTGATAATGATTCTATATCTAACACCTTTCTTCACTTCCATCATCTTTCTTCAATCACGTGCAACACAACTTGTGCGGGGGACCTACCTTTCAACCCGGTACATGCATGATAAATGTATGAATATGTAATCTATATGACGAACTTGCCCTTCGAGGGGTGACATATGGTCGCAACTCTTGTATGATGAAACAAGAATCTTGATTCTTGCACAAACTCTACAATGAAAATTTTCTGAGCGACGGTCATTGTGTCACCCATAAGTCTGGAGTTCAAGATGCTTCAAGAAGGGCTTGCTCGGATGCAAAACAATGTATACGGAGCATACATCCTAAAAGCAGGTTCTAATCTTTTTAAGTGAGACAAAAGGTAGGTTCACTACTTGGTCTCTAAAAAGGGTCTCTCGTTGTCCCAGTGATCGCCCTCGTGGAGGCAATATGGGGGGCTTGTAGGCAATGAGATGGCACGTGTACCAACCATTACCAGTCTAAGCACTCAACGAAGAGTTAGGGTTTACACAAACTTAAACCTTGACTAAAAATCGTAAGGTAAGCTGCTAGTCTCCCTCCTAACCTGAAGCTTGTGTGTGCTTTAAAAAAATTACACTATGTGATGCATGAGACAATTCTACAAAATACATGGATAAAACAAAAATAAAATAAGACAAAAATGCAAAAACATACACATCAAATATACAAAGCTGAGTCCAATAATGTTGAAAACAATACCTTCCCCAGTGGAGTCGTCATTCTGTCGCACGTCAAAAAAATCCGCGCGGCATCGGCTGGTGATTTTTATCGTCTCTTTCTCGTTATTCTTGTTTTGGTTCGTTAGAGTCACCACCTAGTAATTCATTGAGGGCTACTAGGAAACCTGATGTACTGGTCTTGTCAAAGATCGCGGGTAAAGGACTGGTTGTGGTTAGGGAAGCTATTAGCACCCCTAACGCACCCTACCTGAGGTAAGTTGCTTTGTGGACTTGATGTGTTAAAGAAGTTTTAAAAATTCTGTTCTTTCATCGAATTTTAGAAAATATAACTTACATGTAAGTTCATAATTCTTTATCCGTGATCAAATCAGAATATTAAATTCTTCTTTATTCTTGCAATTTTATCATAATAAAAAAAACATTCATAAACAAAAATACACACCACATTCACTTTCAAGCTTCGTGGACTTGATGTGATATAAAAAATAAAATTTTAGCCCAATTCTAAGGCTTTGATAAATCAGTTATTACTTTTCCAGACTATATGTAGATACATGTTCTACATTTCCATGGAAAATACAACATGATTTTTATCTATCCTTTAGATATTTGTGCATATAAATTAAATTCATTTATTTTTATTCAATAACATACAAAAAAAAAATTACAAGCACACACAAACATTTCTTTTTCTTTTTCTATTATCACTTTCTCTTTCTCTTCTTTTCTTTTCTTTTCTTTTACATGTTTTTTTTTTTGTACATCACATTACAAAAAATTATAAAAAATTAAACACTAAACGAAAATTACATTACATAATTTAAAAATTACAAAATAGTCCCTAAACGTGGGTTCACGCGCCGCCGTAAAATACCAGAAAACAAGCCGGTCTTGCTCAGCTTCTTCTCTTCCTCGCCGGTGATGACCTGTAGTCAAGAAAAGAGAACACACAACAGTTGATTTTACTCCATTTTTTGTCCAGATCTATTTTGATTTTTTGTTTTTTAGATCTATTATTTTCTGTTTTCTTCTTCACAGCGTCGGCGTCCGTTCGTTCCTTCTTCAACCGGTGGCAGTACTGTTCTGGGTCTTCTTCTTCTGATCTGGCGGCTGTCGTGGAAGGAGTGCTGGAGGCTGAGGAAGGTGACGGCGTCTGTGGATGCTGCTGTTGTCGGCCGCCGCTAGGTTCTTCGGTGGGTGATGGAAATGAAGAGATCGGGGAGGATGGAGAGGCGGCCGGTGGTGGAGGAGCCTGTGTTGTCGGCTGAGAGAGTAGAGGGACGGTGTGGGTTCTCTCGGCTGAGAGGAAGAGGCTGTCGAGAAGAGGGAGAGCAGCGATGGCCGGGGAGAGGAAGAAGAGGAAAAAAAATTCGAATCAGCAAGGGGGCTGGGGGTTGCTGTCTCTTGTAGTGAGCCGCTGGGGAGAGGAGGATGTGGCGACCGTGGCTTGTCCGGGTGGCCGATGAGCAGGGAAGAAGAGGAATCAAACTGGGGGCTGCTGCTTGGCTTCAAGAGGGAGAAGGAAAAAAAATCCAAAGGGAGCCGGGGGGCTGGCCAGAAAAAAAAAAAAAAAGTAAAAATCAGAAGGGAACTATGGGGGCCGGCCGGTTTAAGTAAAAAAAAATAAAACCGGGGAGGGGGCTTGAGCAGCTGAGGCTGATGAGAAAAAGGGAAAAAAATCTGATGAGAGGCTGGCCTCGGTGATCGGCCGGGAAGAGGAAGAAAAAAAAAATCAAAAGGTGATCTGTCGGGGAGCCAGCGGCTGGAAAAAAATCAAAACCAAGAAGGGGCTGGCGGCTGGTCCTTCGTGAGGGAGAGGAAGCAGTCTAGTTTTTTAGGATTTCCCCTTTTGTGTTGCCTCCCCAAAATTACAAAATGACCCCCCTCCCTCCTTTGAGTTTTCAACCCATATTTATAGGTAAAATGTTGCCCGGGTATCAAAATTGATCCCTCAACTTTTTTTTTTTTGTAAATTTTGATTTTTCTTGTTTTTTTCTTGTATTTTAAAAAACGAGCAAAATCAACGTCAATTATATGAGAAAAATTAATGATTTTAAAAATGACGCGTGAAAAGTCGAACGCGTTCGAAAAAACCTTTGAAAATTAAAATTCTTTTTAGAAGACGTTGAAAATGCTAAAAACATTGCAAATATATTTAAAAACATATTTTTTTGGATTTTTTTTGTTTTTCACTATTTTTGGATTTTTCGAAAAATTTATTAAAAAGATGGGTAAAAAATTGGATAACAACAAAGCTGCCGCGATGTCAGGTGCGATACACATTATAGCATACTTGGCAAGCAATTAAGTGATCTACCAACAATAGGCCTAAGCTCCTCCCCAATCGAGCATTCTTGAAGGATGTTGCTGGAAACACAACCATAACCCCCAGGTGGTCTAAATGTAGAAAAAAGTTAGTCAGGTTGAATAATTTCAACAGGTGTGTTTCTTATTATCATCCCACTTCAAACGCATCCCCATCGTGACCCTGCTTTATCAGAAACATCGCAGAGAACTTTTCAGTGATAGGAAATCGAATAAGCAATCCTTAACTTATTAAGTTGTTTATGTGTTGGATGTTTTATTGTATAATATGAAAATCATGTGCCTGCGTTAGATAATGTTTGCTGCTAATTAATTTTCATTAGAGCATCCTATTAATATGATAAGCAAAACAATAATATCCTGGATTTTCATGTTAAATTGAGAATTTGTCCCGGAATAAAAATAGGGATGTTACAACTTCTCTCTTTTTTCTTTTTCCCTCTTCCTCTTTTGCTATTTATCTTGTCAAGCAAACCTCTCACTCTTTCTTTCTCTTCTCTCTCTCATTCTCTTCTCAAGCAACGACCCTCTTTTCTCTAACAGGTATGGCTTCTCCTTCTCTTTTCTCCTCGGTTTGTTTAATTTTTTATTTGTTACTTAACTCATAACATGTCATTTTTTTTTATTCTCAGATTAACCCACAACTAATATAAGGTAAGAATTCTCCTACTTCTTCTCTAAGTTTTGTGTGTGTTTATTTTTAAATTTCTTTATGTTCTTAATTGTTTGAATTTTTTTCATATGAGAAAATTTTGTTAAATTTTAGTTTTTTTTTTCAATTAAATTAAAAAATAAAAAAAAACTAATTGAACTTTAAAAAGGTTTAAGTGGCTTGATCAGGAGCTAAAATGAAAGAAAAATAAAGTTTAGAAGTTAGTTTGTTAGAAATGAGAAGAATCAATAAGTCTAGTGACTTAATTGAAATTTAGTTTATGTTAATTAATGCAACTAGGGACTTAATTGAAGAAAAAACAAAGTTTGAGAATCAATTTGTGTCGAGACTGCAATAATTAAAGGTTCAAAGACTAAAATGAATGGGTGTTGAAGTTTTGAGGCAAATTAATTTAATCAAGGGTGAAATAAAAAAAAAGTACAAAAAGGCAATTAAGGATGAAATTAAAGAATATCAAGACCAATAACCATACTGTAAAAGACACCAAGTGCTCAATCAAAGAAATCAAGTGGCATAATTGAAAAGATTATTAAAGATTGTGACCAATTGAGGGTTTGTTTGTGAAATAACAAGAAAATAAGACCAAAATTGACTTTCATTTATTAAAATGTTTTTTAGGTAATTAGTTTAGAATTAAGGTCTTGTTTGTTTGCTGGAAAGTAGTTTTTTTTTTTAAAGTGAATTATGGGAAAGTAAATTATTTTTCGATGTTTGGTAGTATAATAAAAAATAAATTGGAAAACATTGTCCAGTATTTGGTTATGTTATGGAAAATGAGCTGGAAAATAACTTATTAATGTTTTATTTTTTTCAAGTTTATTAAAATAATGAGGAACAAACCTTACAAATTAAGAAGTTGAATGAGAATTAAATTTTTAAAAAATATAATTTCATAAATTATCTCAAATAAAATAAATAATAATAAAAATAATAAAGATCAAATATAACATATAAAAAAATTAAAAGATGAAGAAATTAAAATAATAATAATTACCATTTCATAAATTATTTCAAATAAAATAAGTAACAATAAAAAAAATTAGGACCAAATTTGATAGATAAAAAATTTGAATTAAAAAATGATAAGGGAAAAGCAAATAACAATTATAAAAATAAGAATCAAGGTTAATATAAAAATCAAATTCTAAGGGATAAAATTAAAAAAAATTCAAAATTATATATATATATATATATATATATATATATATCAATCAAAATAAGAACCAAAATTAACTTTCACTTATTAAAATTATTTTTAGGTAATTAGTTCAGAATTAAACTCATTTACATGCAATTGGCTAATTAACAAACAATTTGAAACATAATAAAGGCTTCCCATTAAATATATGTATTAATAGAAAACAATTTTAAAAAAAAATAATCTTAAAACTAGGTCAAATACAAGTTGAGTGAACTCTTCACTCAATGATAGGAAACAGATTGAATAAAATTAATTGGTTTATAGTAATTTAATTTAAATTATGTTTTCTTGTATAGAGGAGGTGTTTGCTAATTTTTCTTTTTTAAAAATAGAAATGGTTTATGACATTTTAATTTTTTTCATTTGTGTAGATGTCAAGGAGAAAGTCAATTGCGTGTCATATGAACATAATCACTGCTAGTTCTTTTAACAATGCTTCTGACGATCATTAAATGTTAGGTGCTGATCAAGAATAAACACCTGAAAGATAGATATCCACTTACGATACGAGCTCGTTGAGTACCTTTAGAGTGAAATTTTAAAAATAAATTTTTATTATTTATTTATTTTCTTTATTCGATCAGAAATTTTTGATATTACATATTTCATCGTTATCTATGTCAGAAATAAATTGCATAAATTTTCTATCTTATTAGTGGAATATTTTTTGTAGGTATTTTTATAGCTATTTGCTAGTTTTCTAGCAGTGAAACAACTAAAAAAGAAAAGTTGCATTAGTCCTAAATGTTAGGAGTAAATTGAAAGCAATCCCCATTTGTTTTTAGTATGATCAGTTTTCTTTGCTCAACTACTTGAAAGACATTTGATACAATACGTTTTGGTCTAAACCGAAGACAATATTGTTTTTTATTAATTTACCACTTACAACTGCTTGCTGTTTGGTCTACTAACGATGTTTTATGAAAAAAAAATTATAAAAGCATGTGAGGTCAGAGAAACTGATTGGAATATACAGGAGATATTTTAGAAAAAGGCAATTAGACGTAATGGAAAACTAGGAGAAATTAATGGCAAACAGATATAAAACATATATAAACTTCTCCTCTTAATTAGATTTTTCAAACTTGATTCTTACTTCACCATATCAATAAATAGCTATCAATTCCTGGCACCAAAATTTTCCATGCATAGCTGATGCCTAGACTTTCCGACTCTCTGCTTCCGGCATTAGCCATGGAAAATTCCTCACGCGGAAACGTTCCATACAATAGAGAGAGTGGACTTGTAGGGATGACTTGTCTTAAAATTACCCATGTAGTTAAAATTACCCTTTCTCTCTCAATTTTAAAACCATTCACCCATGTCTTGAACCGGTAGTAACTTAAGTGTATTTGTTTTTGAGGTAGTTTTTGTAGTTAAAATTTGAAAAATATAAATTTTAAAAAAGTATGATTAACTAAAGTTAGTTGAATTTAGATATGTGTTTGGTAAAAATTATGGTTGAAGTTTATGTACAGCAAAAAACATGTATAAAATATTTGGTAGTTGTGAGATTGCGGTTGTTTTTCAAGTACTTTTTACTTGGAAATGCATTAAAATAATGTACTTTAATTTTTAATTTTTTTATATCAGTATATCAAAATGATCTAAAAACATAAACAAAAAATAATTTGAAGCAAATGAAAAAAATAAAAAAATTTCAAATTTTGTTAAAAGTGTTTTTGAAATACAAAAAACAAACAGTATTTTACGAAGCTCCATTAAAAAAAACATATAAAAATTGATTCACGAAATCTACATTTCAACTCAATTATTTAGTGTTCTCTCTCAATTTTGAGCAAATTAAAAAAAAAAAAAAAAAAGGTCCTAACGCGGAAATGGTCCGTACCACAGAGACTTTTAAGGTTGATTTTAAAGGAAGAAAATTGATGAACTGATAAGAGAACATCAGCGAAGGGAAAGTGAAGATTGCAGGTACTTTCTCTCTCTTATCTCATTTAGTATTATGTTATATTGCGGAATGTAACTCTGCTGTAACTGAGAATCACTTCGATGTTAGGAACTAATTATTGATCTAATTATCTCTATTAGTACCATGTTATATTGTGGAATGATCTCGTCAACCGATTTCGTTGGATCAGCATAGAGATTTATCATATGTACAGATATTTTTATGAAAGGGCATGGAGGAGTTGATTGCAGGGAATTAACTTGAAAATTGTTTTACAGAAAAAGTAAGATAATATTATATGAATACTTCAGCTTATTGGTGTGCTGTGTCGATCTTGAACCATCGACATCAATCCTGCAACTTTTTTTTTTTTTTTCCTGTTCAGATCTTTGAAAAGTCTTATCTTTGCTAGACTCGAAATGGCTGCTGGGAAATATCAAGAATCCTACTCTTCTCGGTTTTCTAATTGTAAATATCAAGTGTTCTTGAGTTTTAGAGGTGAAGACACCCGCAAGAACTTTACGGATCACATCTACAAGGCCCTGGTTGATGCAGGGATTCACACATTTAGAGATGATGATGAAATTCGGAGAGGAGAGAATATAGATTTCGAGCTCCAGAAGGCAATACAAGAATCAAAAATATCGATAATCGTGTTCTCCAAAAACTATGCTTCGTCGAGATGGTGCCTCGATGAACTCGTAATGATCATGGAACGTATGAGAACTACCAGCTCCATAGTTTTCCCAGTTTTCTATGATGTGCTTCCATCTGAAGTCAGAAATCAAACAGGGAGCTTCGCTGCAGCATTTGTGGAACAAGAAAAGCGCTTCAAGGAGGAGATGGAGCGGGTGAACGGGTGGAGGATTGCTTTGAAGGAAGTTGCAGATTTAGCTGGAATGGTTTTAGGAGATGGGTAAGTTGTATCTCTTATGAAACTACACATGGCATAAGACTAGAATGCTGGTCGTGAGCTCTTAATTTCTTTCGGTTAAGTATTTAAAGGAAGACTGATAAGAAAAAATAAAAGAAAAAAAAATAAAGTACTTATCATACATTGTACTTTACCTGCTTTAATTTTTTAGCTAAATGTTGTTTATTTTTATCGTTTAAAGAGAGACTAGCAATTATCATACATTGTACTTTACCTTTTGATTTAGGTACGAGGCACAATTTGTCCAATCTATTGTGGAGAATGTCTCAAAGCATTTGGATCCAAAAATATTTCATGTCCCTCTTCATTTCATTGGAAGAGATGCTCTAGTACAAGATATCAACTCATGGTTGCAAGATGGATCCCATGGTGCTGCCATTGCTTTACTCTATGGAATTGGTGGAGTTGGAAAGACAGCCATAGCTAAGAGTGTCTTTAACCAGAACTTTTATAAATTTGAAGGAAAGAGCTTCTTGTCAAATTTCAGATCAAAGCATATAGTTTGCCTACAGAGGCAACTTCTGTCCGACATCCTAAAAAAGACTGTTGATGAGATAAATGATGAAGATGAAGGAATTCTGAAGATTAAGGATGTCTTATGTTGCAGAAGAACTCTTATTGTTCTAGATGATGTGGACAAAAGGGACCAATTCAATAAAATCATTGGCATGCAAAATTGGCTTCGTAAAGGAAGTAAAATAATTGTAACAACCAGAAATAAGGGTCTGTTTTCAGCTAATGATATTGAGTGGGTCCGGTGCAAAGTCGAACCGCTAGATATTGAAAAATCTTTTGAGCTTTTCAGTTGGAATGCCTTTGGACAAGCTGACCCTGTTGATGGTTTTGTAGAAGACTCTTGGAGAATAGTACGTCACTGTAATGGACTTCCATTAGCTCTTCGAGTTATTGGCTCCTCATTGTCTGGAAAAGGAAGGGAAATATGGGAAAGCGCATTACAACAATTGGAAGTGATTCCTAATTTTGAAGTTCAAAAGGTTCTTCGAATAAGTTACGACTTTCTCGATGGTGATTCTCTGAAGAACTTATTCCTTGATATCGCATGTTTCTTCAATGGAATGGATGTGGATGATGCAGTTAGGATACTGGATGGGCTCGATAAAGGTGCAAGATTTAGGATTGACAATCTCATCGATATATGTCTTGTTGAAATCAACATTGATCAAAGGTTGTGGATGCATCAACTAGTAAGAGATATGGGAAGGGAAATTGCTCGTCAAGAATCACCCAAATGTCAAAGAATATGGCGTCACGAGGATGCTTTTACCGTTTTGAAAGGAACTAGTGTAAGTAGCTCAATTTTTTTATATGTCTACTTAAATGGTTTGTGTTGCCTTAACATATTCTTTCATTTACTTTCCTTTTTCATGTACTTTTAATATTATTATGCAGGATGCTGAAAAATTGCGTGGCCTTACCATTGATTTGCATGCATTAATGGAAGATCATTATGCAGAAGTTGTCTGTACCGATTCAATGGTTCTTAGCAGGCTTAACTTCTTTCAACAATGGCTTTCTGATTTTTTCGATGGGGGAAAATTACAAACAAGCCAAACAAGTTTGTTTCCCATCCTCAGCGCGGATGCTTTTAGAAAGATGACAGATGTAAAATTTCTCCAACTAAACTACACTAATTTTCATGGAAGTTTTGAGCACTTTCCCAAGAATTTGATATGGTTATGTTGGCATGGATTGTCTTCGAGATCCATACCAAATCACGTATGCTTGGAGAAGCTTGCGGTTCTTGATCTATCCAGAAGTTGTCTAGTTGATGCTTGGAAAGGCAAACTGGTATGTATAAACTAAATTCATGTATTGTCACAATTTCTATAGCTATCTCTATAGCTATCTCTCTGGTTTTCAATTGATAAAAACTAAATTCATGTATTGTCACAGTTTCTTCCAAAATTGAAAGTTCTTGATCTCCGTCACTCTCGTGATCTCATTAGAACCCCTAATTTCTCGGGTCTCCCAGCCCTTGAAAAGCTAATACTTGAAGACTGCATCCGTTTGGTTCAAATTCACAATTCTATTGGTGATTTACAAAAACTGTTGATCTTAAATCTAAGAAATTGCACAAGTCTTATGGAGCTTCCAGAAGAAATGGTTTTAGGAGATGGGTAAGTTGTATCTCTTAAGAAACTCCACATAGCATAAGACTAGAATGCAGGTCGTGAACTCTTAATTTCTTTCCGTTAAGTATTTAAAGGAAGACTGATAAGAAAACATAAAAGAAAAAATAAATAAAATACTAATAATTTCTTTTTTTTTTTGTTTGTTTGTTTGTTTTTTTTTTTCCAAACATGATTTGGTTTTAATAGGTGCTGATAACGCACCTACAAATTTAACTATCAATCATGGACACGCAACCTGCTTTAATTTCTTAGCTAAATGTTGTTTATTTTTATCCTTTACAGAGAGACTATAGCAATTATCATACATTGTACTTTACTTTTTGATGTAGGTACGAGGCACAGTTTGTCCAATATATTGTGGAGAATGTCTCAAAGAATTTGGATTCAAAAATATTTTATGTCCCCCTTCATTTCATTGGAAGAGATCCTCTGGTACAATATATCAACTCATGGTTGCAAGATGGATCCCATGGTGTTGCCATTGCTTTACTCTATGGAATTGGTGGAGTTGGAAAGACAGCCATAGCTAAGAGTGTTTTTAACCAGAACTATTATAAATTTGAAGGAAAGAGCTTTCTATCAAATTTTAGGTCAAAGGATATAGTTTGCCTACAGAGGCAACTTCTTTCCGACATCCTAAACAAGACTGTTGATGAGATAAATGTGCGAAGTCGAACCTTTGGATAACAAAAAATCGCTTGAGCTTTTCTGTTGGAATGCCTTTGGAAGAGCTTACCCTGTTGATGGTTTTGTAGAAGACTCTTGGAGAATAGTACATCATTGTAATGGACTTCCAATTGCTCTTGGAGTTATTGGATCTTCATTGTCCGGAAAAGGAAGAGAAATATGGGAAAGCGCATTACAACAAATGGAAATTATTCCTAATTTTGAAGTTCAAAAGGTTCTTCGAATAAGTTACGACTATCTTGATGGTGATTATCCGAAGAACTTATTCCTTGATATCGCATGTTTCTTCAATGGAATGGATGTGGATGATGCAGTTAGGTTACTAGATGGGCTCGATAAAGGTGCAAGATTTGGGATTGACAATCTCATCGATAGATGGCTTGTTGAAATCAACAGTGATCAAAGGTTGTGGATGCATCAACTAGTAAGAGCTATGGGTAGGGAAATTGCTCGTCAAGAATCACCCAAATGTCAAAGAATATGGCATCATGGGGATGCTTTTACAGTTTTGCAAGGAACTACTGTAAGTAGCTGAATTTTTTTTAAATGTCTACTTAAATGGTTTGTGGTGCCTTGACATATTCATTCATCAACTTTCCTTTCTCATGTACTTTTAATATTATTATGCAGGATGCTGAAAAATTGCGTGGTCTTACCATTGATATGCATGCATTAATGGAATATCATTATGCAGAAGTTGTCTGTACCGATTCAATGGTTCTTAGCAGGCTTAACTTCTTTCAACAATGGCTTTCTGATTTTTTCGATGGGGGAAAATTACAAACAAGCCAAACAAGTTTGTTTCCCATCCTCAGCGCGGATGCTTTTAGAAAGATGACAGATGTAAAATTTCTCCAACTAAACTACACTAATTTTCATGGAAGTTTTGAGCACTTTCCCAAGAATTTGATATGGTTAAGTTGGCATGGATTGTCTTTGAGCTCCATACCAAATCACATATGCTTGGAGAAGCTGGTGGTTCTTGATCTATCCAGAAGCTGTCTAGTTGATGCTTGGAAAGGCAAACTGGTATGTATAAACTAAATTCATGTATTGTCACAGTTTCTATAGCTATCTCTCTCGTTTTCAATTGATAACAACTAAATTCATGAATTGTCATAGTTTCTTCCAAAATTGAAAGTTCTTGATCTCCGTCAGTCTCGTGATCTCATTAGAACCCTTGACTTCTCGAGTCTCCCAGCCCTTGAAAAGCTAATACTTGAAGATTGCATCCGTTTGGTTCAAATTCACAAATCTATTGGTGATTTACAAAAACTGTTGATCTTAAATCTAAGAAATTGAACAAGTCTTATGGAGCTTCTAGAAGAAATGAGTAGATTGAATTCACTTCAAGAGCTGGTTTTAGATGGTTGCTCAAATCTTAACAGTCTGATGAATATGGTGTTAGACCATCATCAGGGGCGCAACTTGCTTCAAAGTGATGAAATTGTTGCAAGTACATCATACATTACATCTCTTCCATTGAAGCTATTCTTTTCCTCTAGGTTTTCAGCGAGGAAAATGTTGAGATTTACCTTGTTTTCACTGCCACGCTCCTTAAGGAGACTAGATTTAAGTGGAACAACAATGCGTTTTCTTCCTGAAAGCATCAAGGATCTTGATCTGCTCAGACACCTATATTTAAGAAATTGCAAATTGCTTCAGGCCAGAGCTTCCATCACATTTGAGTTGCAATGTGTCCTTTTGCTATTCACTGCAAAGACTTACAAATCTAAACCGTTGGACTGTAGCAAATGGTTGTGATCAATTTGTCGAGTTCCAAAATCGGATAAAGCAAGGATTAATCCAAAAGTTTGACACACACATGTTCAGAATAATGGAAATAGTTAATGCTCAAGTACAGCCTATGAGATTTGAGGTCCTCCCTCGCCCATTTTATTTTCTTTGAAATCTACATTTGAATATTTTTCTTTGGCTCATTTTATAGACTTTGTTTTGGTGGTACAGATAACATTTGATCATGGCTCATTCAACGTTGTCGCATGTGTATTTGATGAAGAAGAGAAGTCGAGGTGGTTTCATGAGGAGGGAGAAGAGGATAAATGGCTAATTCAGAATGAGTTTGTAGATAACTTTTCATTCAAAATATCCTCACCTCCTCCTACGCACCGGATATGTGGCTTTAATTTGTTCATAAGTTGTGTGACGTCAGGGTACGATGGCTCTCGTCATATTTATCTTGAAATCAGAAACAATACCAGTTGTCGATCCTTGCGTTGTCAAGCCTTTGTCATCCCTATGATTTTCAAGCATGGTGTTCGTGAGTTCCAATCGCTAATGCACCGGAAATTAGAGGTCGGTGATCCTACATTTGATAATGGTGATGACGTGAGTATTTCAGTGCTTCGACATCATCCAATTATTCAAATAAGGAGGATTGGTGTACAGTGGTTGCATGAAGAGGAAGGAAATAAGGAGGATTGATATTATTTTAGGCTATGAGTAGAGGTTTACTTTTTTAGATTTCAACCGTAAAATGAAAAAAGCTGGAAAGCTTTTGAAATAGTTTTTTCTTTTTTTTTTTTCTTTTCTCTTGAAAAGCTTATCATGAAAATAGTTTTGTATCTCTAGGAACCTTCCTCCTTTCTTTGTCTAGCATGAGATCTTTTATTTTATAAATATTTATGAGGGCTTTCACATTGAAAAATGTAATATAATATTATTTTATTAATTTTTATTTATAGAATCTTGTATTTATAATAAAATATATTAAATATTTTATTTTATGTGTTAACCTTCTACTGACCAAAATATATGTAAATTTCCATTTCTTTTTCATGTTATTTTATCTATTTTATTTTATATTTTTATATAAAAAATAAAATAAAAATAACACAAGGTAAAATTTAATTACTATTTTTTTTTGTTTCTATATATACCCTCTCAAAACAAGTTAACTTGTAATAAAAAATAAATAAGCATGTCTGACTAAGAGGATTTTATAATTTAAATATATTTTATTTTAATTACAAATTGAATTGATTTTATTATTTTTTTCAGAATAAATTAATATAGATATTTTTATTGTAAAAATAAAATATAAGGATCATCAAAATAAAAAATTTAAAAATTAATTTTGATCCAAAATTATCAAATTAAAAGACAAAATTAAAAATCAATAACAAAAGTGGAAATCGTAAAATTTTCTGTAGTAGCCAACAACTTTGACTGCCTATTCTCCTGATGATAAAATTAGCTCTGTTGATTTGCCCAACCCATTCTCCTGATGCAAGATCAAGTGCTAAAAGTATTCCAGGTTTAAATCTTCAAGAAATTGCTGAGTATGTCTGAGGAGAAATAGACCGCAACCTCATCTTGTAGAGCATGACCAACGCCGCAGTGCTGTGGTTTTGTGTAGACCCTCACAAACCCCATCTTTGCTTCTTTTTAAGAACTGAGTGGAGGAGGCGGTGGGAGTGGCCCGATGGCAGTGATGGAGGTATTAATAGCTCGACCTGTGTTGTTGCACATACACAAGCTTACCTTCTGTAGAATTTCAAACTTCTGCCATAACAGTCCCATAAGCTCTTTATTATCTTGGTAACCGCATGGCATTCTCTGGCTATAGGGAGGGAATAACGAGGGGGATCGAAGAGCAAGAACAGAGCAAACCCAGTACAGGAAGGGAAGAGAGGCAGAAGGGACGAAGATAAAAACAGAGAACAGGGAGGAACGAAGAGAAAAAAAGAAACAGAGAACAGGGGGGAGCGAAGGAGAAGACTAAAAAAATACAGGGGGTGAGAAGGAACGAATGATGAGAAACAGAACCAGGGAAGGCAAACGAGCCTAGCACAGAGACGAAAACGAGAAAACACAGAGGAGGGAGCTTCCATTCAACCAGCAGCACCTCACGCCTTCATCACCATCGTCTTCATCCTGAGCAGAAAAACCAGAGAGAAAGCAAAAGGAAAGAAACAGTCAGAGTGAAGAAAGCGAAAGGAAGAACAGAGGAAGTATTACGTAAAGCATCAAAAAGTGTTAGGTATGTTGCCATTACATGTGCAACAAATGGTGGCTACAACCATTGACTTTGGTAGTCACCATTGTTGAAGAAGAGAAGAAGTTGGCAGCAGCCTTTGTTAAAAAAGAGATGAGTTTGGCAGCCACCATTTATGACAAAGGAGCAAGAGGAGCTGCCATTGATGCCTATAAATAGAGGCATACATTAGAGAGCAAAATGAGAATGAAAGTAGAGCCAAATATGAGAGAAATGTAGGAGAGAGTGGGCTGCCAAGGCAGCCAGTAGTAGCTGCCATTGCAGCACTCAGAAGAGAGAAATAGAGTGAGGTTGAGAGTTGCTAAAGAGGGAATAATTCCTCCTTCTCTATTGTTGTAAATCTTGTTCTCTCCCTATATAATCAAATGGCTTCTCCCGTGGATGTAGGCGGTTTACCGAACCACGTTAAATATTGTGTTAGTGTGCTTGCCCTCCTGAGAGCAAAGATCAGTACATCACCGGTCGGAATTCCCTACAATTGGTATCAGAGCTTATGGTTTGAAGTGGTGTTTGATTTTTTCTCAAAAATAAAAGTTGTCAAAATTGTGTTTTGATCATCCCACTGTGTAGAGGAGGAAGAGACGAAGCCACTGGTGAAAACTGCGTCAAAATCGGACGTCGAACATGGCCGCACTCTCCATCACTCTCCGGCAAGGTGTCTGCCCACGCGCCCCACGCGTCTTCTTCACCCGGATGAGTTGACCCGACCCATGTGAACAATAGGCATGAACAGTGACGGTATCATGAACAGTATCATGCAAAGGATGACATCAGCATGATGCAAGGATGACATTCGCATACACAGTCAGCAAGCCATTGACTAGTTAACAGACATGTCAGCATAGTGGGACCCACCTGTCATGCCATCAGCCGCGAGCCGAGCTAGGTTGAGCTGAGCCGAGAGGAGTCGAGCCGTGAGCCGAGGGATAGGATCCAGTGTAGCTGATCCTATGTGCAACTAGATCTGAGATTAAATCTAGGCCGCTCATCAAGCCAGAATTGTTTTAATCAAATCTTAGCCGTCTAAAATGCGATTTGGACGATTTCAGACTTGTTTCTAGCTAATTTGATCGTTCCAGATGCAATGGTACGGTCCGATCATTGAGATTCGAGACCAAAAATGGCGGTGGTGAATTATTAAAGAGAGATTGCCCGATCAGGAGGCATCTGAAGGTCATCATGGTGGTCGATGGAGATGAAGAAGAAGAAGGTACACACATTTGCCCAATTATGTGTGCTGAACTATTAAGTGGGAAAATTTAATTGCCTTTGTCGCACCCGACATCACGGCGGCCTTAAAAATTTTAATTATTTTCTTTGGAAAGAATGGATTTCTGGCATCCTGTTCTTTAATGTGGATATTCTTGTTTAAGGAGTCGCCACCTAGTATTACGGTCACTAGGAACCCTAACTAGTCAACATAGATTCTATGGTTCGGGACTGGTTACGTAAAAGGGAAGATATTATCACCCCTTAAACGTCCTGCCTGAGGCAGGCTGCATTGCTGGTTTCATCTTAAATTGCTAAATATTTTATTAATTTATGTTATGAAAATTTGCTTATAATATTCCTGACTCTGGCGCCAGTGAATATTTAACAACGAATATTTCCAACTCTGGCGTTGGTAAATATTACGTAGCTATAAAAATAAATTTAAATCAATATTATTATTTTTTATTCCCGACTCTGGCGCCAGTGAATAAATAAATAATAATACATTTTTTTTATGCACATATTTCTTATTTTTTCTAGCTAAATAAAATTGAATAAACGAATAAAAATAATATAAATTTAAACCGGTATTTTTATTCCTAACTCTGGTGTTAGTGAATAAACCAATAAATTTACATTATTTTTATTTATGCATACACATTTTTTTTTTCTCTGCCTCTTTTTTTATTTTTCTGTTTTTTTTTTTGGCTGGGCCGGGCTAGACCCAGCCCAGCATATGATTTTGGGCTGGACCCAGCAGGCCTGGCCCGGTCACTGGCCCAAGCCAGTGACCTGGCTGGGCAACAGAGGACACGCATGATTTACATCACGCGGAGAAAGTAACTCAGAATGCATTGATTTAATCTAGAAAAGAACAGTAAATCGTGAATTAAAATGAAATGCAGAGAACGAAAGTTTACTTACCTGGTAACTTTGAAAAAGAAAACGTGAGGGAAGACTAGCCTGCTGACCGCTTCCCCTGTCTTTGTTTTTCGTCTCTGCTGGAAATGGAGAAGGCAGTGGTCCCTTTTCCTCCGTGGCCTTCTCTGGCTTTTATAAAGCTAGAGGACGGCCTCTGTTTCTTTGAGAAGAAACAAAGGAACGAAAGTCTGGCTTCTCTTGGTTCCCCCTGCTCAGGACGAAGAAGATGTTAATAAAGGCATGATGTGCTGTTGGTTGAACGAAAGCTCTCTCCTCTGTATTTTCTCGTTTTTGTCTCTGTGTTCTGTATTTGTGGGTTGTGTTTTTGCCTTCGTCTCTCCGGTTTTGCTTCCCCTTCTTACTGTTATTGGCTCTCTTTTTGGGTTGGTTTGTTTGTTCTTCACCCTGTTTTTCTGGGTGGAATTTTCGGCCTTGGTACCTCCGGTTTTTCTTCTTCCACTGTTGCGTCTCCCTCCCTCTGTTTTATTTTACTGCCCCTGCCTTCCCCTGTTTGTGCTGGTTTTTTCTTGTTCAATCTCCTGGGTTTTTTCCCCTTTGGTTCTGTTTCATTTCTCTGTTTATGCTGGGTTTTCTCCTCCTCCTGGTGTCTTCTTCGTCCTGCCTTTTATAAGGCGAGAGACCTTCAAAAACCCATCACCTCCACCTACGAGATTGTGGCAATCGTGGCAGAAGACATGGTCATGATTTGGATCGGATGCACTGGGATTTTCCTGTTGAATCGGCTGCCCTGGCGAAATGGAAGGGATGACGAACAGTATTATTGCAAACGGCACCGTTTAACAATTTTCAATTTGACCCCTGAACTTTGGCAATTTCGCAATTGGACCCCTGAATAAAAATTTCTTTTAATTTTTCCCTATTTGGATAAATTTCAATTAAATCCCTAAATTGGTGCATTATTTACAAAACAGTCCTTAATTCCTGGATTATTCAATTTGGTCCTTAATTAATTCTTTCAATTTTGCCCTTTTTGGATAAATTTCAATTAAGTCCCTGAATTTATTTAATTAATTATATCAAAGTTTAATTAAGTCCTCAAACTTATTAATTCTTCTAATTTCATTAATTAAACTAATCCAAAATTTAAATAAATTTCCCAACTTATTAATTCTTCAATTTCTAACCAAATTATTCTCAAATTTGATAATTCCATCCATGAACTTTGAATTTGTATTGTTTTAACCCATTCTCAAATTTATTTTTATTTTTATTATTTGTTCAAAAATTGGGTGGTGACAGCCTTGATGGAAGGCAAAATTGGGACACTCTAGACACCCGATCATGTGGACGATTTGATGTGGAGAGTGAAAACTGATGAAGACCAATCTTGACGAATCTAAGCACTGGTAGTCTCGCCAGATGTTGAGAAATCAGGTATAAAACCAGGATATCCCAGATCACTTGTAAAGGAAAGCCGCAACAAAGCTAGCAAATGGTTGTATATACAAAAAAGGCAGTACGGTGGATAGATACGTTATAAGAAATTTTGTCTAGGAGATTGGGTTTTAAGCGGGACCATTGTGACCCCTCCAAATCTTTCCTGGGAACTTGCTTAGTTGAAGGATCATCCACACAGTACTAATTTCGTATATGTGACAGTTTGTTATGAAACTGTTGAAGACTAGCAGGATGACGGCATAAAGGAACAGTTGGGTTCCGTATGTTCAAGGATCTGATGGAGTGGTGATTTCTCCAAAGAAGTTAGATTCGGTGACTGTGATTTCTCGAAGGGAGAATTGATGAAGACCCTGATAATGGAAGAGAAATACAACAAGGGTGTAACAACCCCGATTTCCCACATCCTTTTTAGCGATACATTGGAAATTTTCAGGTAAATTGTTTTTTTTTTTATATATATACCGGTTCCACCAAATTTCTACTAAAATTTCGGCAGAGTCTCCTCTATAATAGGAGGTCCCAAGTTATCGACAAAACCATATTACACTTCCAATTTTAATTCACATCCTGATCCAATCATCCTGGATCTCAACCCAACTCAACATCATCAACACAACACATGTTATTCAATAACGTCATATAATGTAATTCAAGTTAAAGATTCGATTTCCAACTCTAAACATGCATGGTTAAATAGGTACTTAAAGTTACAAACATTAAATTAAAGTCATACATTCAAATTTACAAATTAATATTACATTTCAAGTTTTAGGATATAAGACTCTTAATTTACAAATAATTACATGGTCAAAAGCAAAAGGTAACTAAACCAATATCATTCCGGACGCGACCTTGATAGACCTGAAAATACAAATTAACGTGTACACATAAATATAAAAAGGTAGTAACAAACAATAACAATGATAGGTAATAATCTTCACTTTTGAGACATAAAATTAGGTATAAACCTCTTTTACATCATGCATTTTCAATCTATTACCAATATCCATCTAATATCCTTTCCCATTTGTTGAGAATAATTTCATCTTGGAAATCTCAACACAACTTAATGATTTTCGAACACCATCTCCTTATAAATCAATCCTCTCTTTATACCAAGACATTTCTCTCTTGATATCATTAGCTTATCTCATTCCTTTGGAATAACTAATTACTATTTTCCCTTTTTATTTTCTAGAAAGTAATCGCCGACACGAATAAATCTCATTAGTATCATTAGTCTTTTAATATTGGGATAGACTAATCACTTACATTCACGTACCGATATTAACACAACCGATTAATATCATTAACTATTCTTTTCTGGAGTATCAAATCTTATTCATATTTGATTTACCATCAAAGTTGTCGATGTCAAGAACCCTTGACACTGTCAGCCTCTTTACCTAGAGTAGCTAATCACACCAGAAATGGTTGCCGATACCAATGTAACCCATTGATATCATTAACTATTCTCGACCCAGAATAGTTAATAAACCTATCTTTTTCACTGAACCAGGAGTAACCATGCCGATGTTAGTAATCTTTACTAACATCATTAGTCACCCAATTGCTCGGGATCGACTAATCAATTTAAGAAATGCCGGCACCAATGAAACCTCATTGATACCATTAGCAATCCAAACCCGAATTGCTAATCAATGTTGTCTGAAATGCCGATACCAATGAAACCTCATTGATACCATTAGCTATCCAAACCCGGATAGCTAATCAATGTCACCCTAATTGCCGGTACCAATGAAACCTCATTGATACCATTAGCTATCCAAACCCGGATAGCTAATCAATGTCACTTGAAATTTCCATTCGTATCAATCCCCCTTTTTTTCTTTTCTTCTTCTTCTTTTTGTTTTGTTCTTTTTTTTTTTAACATCATATGCATTATAATAACTGTTGCTAAGCATCATTCCCACACAAACTTAGTTATCAACACTACGACCATAATGACATAATTAATTCGATACATAACAACACACGCAAGTCACTCCTATTCGTTCAAACATTATCCTAACCAATAGAGGTATACTGTTGCACATAAGGTACTCTTACTCATTTCAATATCATCGAAGCAATAAAACAATAAATTCTAAAATCTACCAATAAGTTTACTCAACTTAAAAAGACAAGGTGCGATACACGTGCTTCCTTCACATAAATTATTTAAACACAACGCATCATCAGTATACATATATAAATCGAGCATCAATAATTTAATCATAATATACCATTAATTTATCACCCTAAAGTCGGTACACTTCATTTTTGTTATTATACATCTAACTCAGCAGTCAGTACAGTAGTGCCACTAACTCTATTCAAACCAGCTAGTCCACTATATTTTCCTTGACATAAACATTCACAATTACACAAGCACAAGTACATTTATAGAAAATACCATTTATTTAACTCTAACAAGTATTGTAAAAACAAAAGTTGAGGTGTAAGACACCTACCTCATGCTTTAACTCGCGCAAAAGTCCCATGCTACTGAACAGATTCTGCAATCTCTCCTGTATCATTAAAGATACATATCAAATGTGGCTCCACCATAATTGAAAATTCCATTCTAAAATTCATTTAAATTTAGAATCGCATGACATGCATTCGCATATTTATTTATTTATTTCCTTTCTTTTCATGACTTGTTTTTCCAGGCTGAATATCTTTAAACATGACCTAACAATCTTAATTTATTTTATTTTATTTTATTTTATTTTTGTCTACACAATCCATCATGTACAGACTTAGTAACATCACACCCTTGCATTTATTCATAGCATTGAAACTAATTCATTTTCCTTATCAAACCAACTCTTGGTCGAATGACCTTATTTTTTATTTATTTATTTTCATGATGAGTTTTTCAATTCTTTTTCATAAGTCCACTTTACTTCATCTTAAGTAAATTTAACAACATATTTTCATCATAATTCCATGTACGCCTTAATTTAACCTTTTCCTCCCCTTTTATTATCCATTTGGACAACGTTAAAATTCCATAAAAATGAAATTTTCCTCACATTAATCTACTATTTCAAACATAACACAATTCATTTGGCATTCAACAAACCACAATCCCATAAAAATCCCCATAGCATTAGGTCAAATAAACTCAAGTTCAAGATTTCCATTTTTGGTTGGATTCCATATTATGATGAGAATTTGTATCTTTTTAAAATTCTTCCAATGACACTCTACCTAATTTTCTTTATACAAATATATGCATCCATACCTAATTTTCATAGAAAATGAATCAAAGTCTTATCTCCTTATTTCTTCTTCATTTGGCTGAATGTCTTTATTCATGATGAGGGATGATTCCCTTTTTAATTATTCCAGATAAACATTTACCAATTCATTTCAAACCTATTCTAACCTCATTCAATTCAAATTCCATAGCAATTAAAACAATTAAGCTCATCCTCTCATTTATATGTGTAGGCCGAATCTTTGCATTAAATAGAGGATAAAGTTTTCTTCAAGTTTTCTTTCAATTACCACTAGACCCAATCCTTTTTAATGCCTAAAAACATATATCCATTAAATCAACAAACTCAATGTCCCTTCATCCAAATTTCAAAACTTCCCTAACACATTTTACAACACAATTAATCTATAACAACACTAATAACAAGAACACATTTTACCATTACATCTTACATAAACTCTACACCCACACAATTCTAATTTCATCAAAACATGTAATTAAATCAAGCTTCCTAAATGTTTTACTAAGACTAGCAATAGATTCAAATAGCAACAACTCATCCACCTTTGATTATTTCCTTGAACCCAACGGTCAGAATATATATCATTGTGTTGTGTACAATATATCTCAAAATCAGAATAATCCAACGGTTGGATCTCCATAGATCTGAATAAAACTGAACTAACCTGAAAATGGACGAGCTGCTGTTCAACACCAACCAAACCTTTCCAGAGAGTGAGTTTCCGATCTCCACCATCCGGAATGAAGGCCACATCTAGGCGCACCACATATCCAAAAATAGGCACGATCCAACGGTGGAAGAGAGAGAAATCGGCCGGCGACCAAAACTGCCCTGCAGGTATATTCCCTTTTGTTTTCCAGGACCCTTCCGATGATGATTGCTACTCAATGGATTATGTTCCTTCAAATCCCTCCGGTCAGTTAATAGAGGAGTGTGAGAAGAACAATATATACAAAAATCAACATGATCCAACGGTGGATTCCAGAGATATGGCCACCGAAGCATTATGGGTTCATCCAAATCCTGCACCTCTCTCTAACCGAATTCTCTATTGTCTCTCACCCCTTTTCGTTTTTCTTTCTCTCTCTTTTTTTTTTCTTATTTAATCTGGTGGCTTTTTGCTGTTTTTAAAGGCACCATTGTTTTCCTAATTACATTTATGTCCCTCATTTATGTATTTATATATTATTTCTTTTCTCTCTTTTTTTTTTTTTTTTCATGGAAACCATCCAGATTGTTTCTATTTAAATCATTAGTCTTTACCAAACTCCTATTGGGATAATATCTTTCGCCAATGTAGGAAAACATATTAATAGACTTCATGCAAAATTTCATCCCAATCCGACGATTGGCTTGAGAGCTCTGCTTTCTAATGTAAAATTTGTCAGTTTATGACTTTTCATCAACTATCCAAATTTTCTTGTTCAATCTTCACATAAAATAATATCAATTATCCTTCTAAACCTTTAAGGTCATTTTATTATTTTGGAATATATTCATTTTGTCATTTCTCTCATTATTTTATTCATCAAAACACGTTACCAGTTTCTCTGTCTTTATGAATTCTAAAACAAAATTCATTTTATGGAGGTCATCCCCTCCATTATATATCATTTTCAGTCTTACGTTTACATGGCAGGTTATACATCCGCATATTTAAATCATAAATTTTCTAGGGTTTCACAAAGGGGATAAAGATTGGCACCCTATTTTGACTTGGATAAATGTTGTGACAGGATGAGCTGCTGTCAAACATAAAACCAAAGAATAGGGAGAAATCTGGAGAACCGGAATTGCACGAGAGCACACGGAGATTGTGCAGGAGTACCCGTAGGATCCAACGAGGTATTGTAATGAGACAATAGGTGCAAGGAGAAGAAGAGTTCCTAGATGAAGCTCAGATGGAAGGTGTATGGGCTAAGATTAGAGACTTGGTTCAGACCGCCCCATGACGACAGGCAGAGACACCTCAGATAGAAGGTGTGAGGACCATGGTATGAGTCCATGTTCAGGCTGTCTCATAACGACAGGCGGAGACACCTCAGACAGAAGGTGTGAGGACCATGATATGAGTCCAAGATCAGGTCATCTCATTATGACAGGCGGAGACACCTCAGAAGAAAGGTGTGAGGACCATGATATGGGTCCATGTTCAGACCGTCTCATGACGACAGGTGAAGACACCTCATGACGACAGGCGGAGACACCTTAGATGAAAGGTGTGAGGACCTTGATATGAGTCCATATTCAGGTCGTCTCATGACGACAGGCGGAGACACCTCAGACGGAAGGTGTGAGGACCATGATATGAGTCCATGTTCAGGCCGTCTCATGACGACAGGTGGAGACACCTTAGATAAAAGGTGTGAGGACCATGATATGAGTCCATATTCAGACCGTCTCATGACGACAGAAGGAGACACCTCAGACAGAAGGTGTGAGGACCATGATATGTGTCCATTTCAGACCGCCGCATGATGACGAGCAGAAACACCTCGGATGGATGGTGTGAGGGCCATAATGTGAGCCCATTTTAGACCGCCGCATGACAACGGGCGGAGACACCTCAGAGGAAGGTGTGGGCCACGATGTGAGCCTAGATTCAAACCGCCGCATAACGACGAGCGGAGACACCTCAGAAGAAGGTGTGTGGGCCATGATAGGAGCCCCAGATTTAGCTTGCCGCATGACGACGAGCGGAGACACCTGAGGAGAAGGTGTGAGGGCCGGGATAGAAGCCCCAATTCAGAACGCCCCAGAGCCGATGTGATGGCTGGATATAAGTGGACAAGTGTATAGCCAATGAAGAGGCTATGATGAGTATGAAGACAAATGCAGGATTCACTTTTATGGATATTGCCCCCATGCTAAAGATCAATGAGCTAGAAGACATTTGCCTTGGACAATAAGTGGGTGACTTGTGGAGCATTAAAACGCGACTGCTATGAAGGAGTAGAGGGCATGCGCAGGTTCCGGGAACAAGTTGACTCTTGTCAAGGTGGTGAGCTCGGTGAAAACATTGTAATACTCAGAATATGAAGATAGATATGGATTAACCTTTAATGGGTTGCCCCCATAAGTAAAGGTGGATAGCTACCCGGACTCTTAAGACTAAGAGTGAGAGACTCATAAAGAAGTAAGGCGTGGTTCCTAAGGTGGAACAGAGGGCAAACGCAACTCCTGGATGAGTAGACTCTTGGAAGAGTGGTGAGCTCGTGATCACATTAAAATACTCAATGACTGTCGCACTTGGGAATATCAGTTTGAGGGGGTGTTGTAAGCCTTGATGTAAGGCTTGATAAATCATTCCGAGCCAAGCATGGTTGATATGCTTGAAGGGGAATGTTGTTCCAGAGACAAGCGTTAAACACTCTTCAGATGAGATGTGACAAACCATCTGGTTGAAGTGATCCTTTGAAGTGAGCAAAGGGGTGCTTGGTTGACTCTGCTGATTGAAAGGTTTGGCAAGTACCTGTAAACTTGGCCACAGACGCTCTCAGAATGGTAAGCTTGGAAGAGCTGCAAGATGCAAGCATGTGCTGAAGAAGCAAGAGGACAATTGCCCCACATGAATGGCAAAGGGGGTGATTGTTAGGTATGTTGCCATTACATATGCAATAAATGGTGGCTACAACCATTGACTTTGGTAGCCACCATTGTTGAAGAAGAGAAGAAGTTGGCAGCAGCCTTTGTTGAAGAAGAGATGAGTTTGGCAGCCACCATTTATGACAAAGGAGCAAGAGGAGCTGCCATTGATGCCTATAAATAGAGGCATACATTAGAGAGCAAAATGAGAGTGAAAGTAGAGCCAAATATGAGAGAAGTATAGGAGAGAGTGGGCTGCCAAGGCAGCCAGCAGTAGCTGCCATTGCAGCACTGAGAAGAGAGAAAAAGAGTGAGGTTGAGAGTTGCTAAAGAGGGAATAATTCCTCCTTCTCTATTGTTGTAAATCTTGTTCTCTCCCTATATAATCAAATGGCTTCTCCCGTGGATGTAGGTGGTTTGCCGAACCACGTTAAATATTGTGTCAGTGTGCTTGCCCTCCCAAGAGCAAAGATCAGTACATCACCAGTCGGAATTCCCTACAAAAAGTACAAAGTCAACAGATGTTCTGCAAGATGAAACTACCTCAGAGCTCTGCAGATTAATGAAAATTATCAATGAGGACATTACCATCCCCATTTGTTGTTCTCTCCAGCTAATCATCATCCCCTTGTTGCTGCTCACCATTTTCCAAGGCTGTGAACTCTACAAACCCATTTTATGTTTTCTCTTAATGATGATAGCAACTCATCAAACACTAGTGATGATGTACATGTAACGAAAGCAGAAATAGCTTCTCATATTTTTAGAAATTACTATTGCAGTGACCGTTATGATTTTGATAACGAAATTATTATGTGTTTTTTTGAAAAGAAATTAAATGTAAAAATAATGATGAGCTGAGTTGATTTTTTCTTAGATTTGGTGTAATATTGAAAGCTTTATAAAACCTAAAATAATTTGGCACTCAGTGTACAGCTATGAATTTGCATCGTGTTTTTGTATGAAGCGGGCTAATTTTATTCGTGTCTCAGTGTCCAGCTACCATCTTCATCAGTCTAAACCACATCAAAGACTTTGGGATCATCCTTAGGCAAGTGTAAAAATAACACCACCCTCACAAACCAAATCATATTTTTCCTCGTCCATGTAGTTAAGAAGGCCATCATCAGATTCTCTGTTCAACATATCTTTCCCGATGTCTTCTTCATGCACTTTCAATTCCAAATTAATTGAATGGGAACATTGCTCTTCAGCAACTTGATGTGTCTGTGACAATCCACCAGTAGATGTCTGAATCAGAATGTGGTGAAGCTTCATTTGAATCAGAGTTTAAATGGAAATGATTATTTTCCATATTCATATACATAGGGTTAGGATCGGAGCCAACAAAAAGGGAGAAAATTGTTGAAATTAAGGCACAAGTTGCTATCAGCTAGCTAGTTTTTAGCTATATTTATCTACATGTTATGGTATTTTCTTTATGTTATGATTTTTAGACTTGAGTTTAGCTAGATATTTGTTTAACTTAGAATAAGCCTATGTAGTTATGTAATCCCTTAGACGAAGGGAATTATGGTTATGATTTCTTTTCTTTATGATAAAGATCTTGTAATCTTTGATTTTGTCTGTAAATAAATTTAAAGGATGACAGTAACCTAGAAGTTCTTGTTATGCCCTTTGTTCTTTGATTAAGCTAATTTCTCTAAATACCATTTGAAGAGCTAACCTTGATCTTTGAAGAGTTATGATTGAAACACAAGAGATCTTTGAAGAGCAAATGCAAGTTAGTAAATTCATCTTCAAGTGAGGCTTTTGGCTACAAACTCTTACCAGAGAAATCAAAAAGGAAAAAAGAAAAAGGAGAGAGGTTGGCAATCAAATAACTAGCAACAAAGCAACAATAATTGAGGGAAAGAAAGGATAGAATAGGGGTGATTATTTTTTATTCGGTTCGGTTTTTATAAAAAAATAACCAAACTGAATTATTTTTTAAAAAAAACCCTACCTATGAGAGAATATCGTTGAGAGTATTCGGTTTTTGGCCTTTGAGCCCTCACCATTCGGGTAATGCATTTTCTAACCCTACTTCATTTTGAGTGCGCCTTTAAGCCCTTACATCTCGGGTAGTGGGTTTTCTAACCCTACCTCAATTCGAGTACGCCTTTGAGCCCTCGCTAACATTTTTCTGGGTAGGTCACCCATTACAATGCGACAAATTCTCCATGTTTTTTTTATTTAGATAGGTAACCCATTACAATGAGGTCATTCTTCCACTTGGATATGTCACCCATTACAATGAGACCACTCTTTCCTTTTTCTCTGGGTAGGTCACACATTACAATGAGGCCGCACTTCACATTCTTTCCATCTAGGTAGGTCACCCATCATAATGAGACCGTTTTTCACATTCTTTCCACTTGGGTAGGTCACCCATTACAATGAGACCACTTTTTACACATTCTTTTGTTTTGGTTAAATGAGGTCGCCAGATAGGATCTCAAGTAGCTTTGGTTAAAGGAAATCACCAGATGGGATTTCAGGTTGATCGAGCTACACGCATTTTTTAGTTCCAGTTGAATGAGGTCGCCAGATGGGATCTTAAGTGGCTTTGGTTAAAGGGAATCGCCAGATGAGATTTCAGGTTGACCGAGCTACACACATTTTTTAGTTCCAATTGAATGAGGTCGCCAGATGAGATCTCAGGTGGTTTTGGTTAAAGGGAATCGCTAAATAAGATTTCAGGTTGACCGAGTTGCACATATTTTTTTATTTTGGTTTAAAGAGGTCGCCAGATGGAATCTCATGTAGCTTTGGTTAAAGGGAATCGCTAGATGGGATTTTAGGTTGACCGAGCTACACACAGTTTTTAGTTCCAGTTGATAAGGTTGCCTACACATATTTTTTTATTTTGGTTTAATGAGGTCGCTAGATGGGATCTCATGTAGATTTGGTTAAAGGGAATCGCCAGATGGGATTTCAGGTTGATCGAGCTACACACATTTTTTGTTCTAGTTGAATGAGGTCGCCAGATGGGATCTCATGTAGCTTTGGTTAAAGAGAATCTTCATATGGGATTTCAGGTTGACCGAACTACACACATTCTTTGGTTTTGGTAAAGGAGGTCGCCATATAGGGTCTCAGATTAACAGGAAAAAAAAAGGGGAGTAAGGTCTTTAGATGAGTGGATATTGAGCAAGTTAAGCAGAGAGAAAGACAAGTTTTCTTTACAAAGCTTATTATGCAAAACATTGAGGAGTTTTGCTTCGTAAGCATGTAAAGAGGGGGCATCTGTTGCTACCCAATTTTTGACCCATGTTTTGATAAATTTTCAGAAAAATCCAAAAATAGAGAAAATCAATGAAAATCCAAAAAATATGTTTTTTTAATATATTTTCATCATTTTAGCATTTTCAACATCGTCTAAAAAAAAATTAAATTTTTAAGGGTCTTTCGAACGGGTTCGACTTTTCACGCGTCATTTTTAAAATCATTGATTTTCCTCATCGAGTCAACGTTAATATTGCTCGTTTTCAAGAAATACAAAAAAAAAGTAAGAAAAATCAAATTTATAAAAAAAGAAGAAGTTGAGGGACCAAGTTGGGAGACCTAGCAACATATTTGCCTATAAATAGTAGTTTTTAACACTTGCATAAAGGGGGGGCAATTTTGAAAAAAAAGAATATAAAGAAAACCTAAACCTAAACCTAAACCAAGCTAACCAAATAGCCACCCTCCTCGGTTTGGATTTTGGGAAACACAGTCGCCGCGCCCCCCTGATCAAAAAGAGAAAAACCCAACTCCCAGCCATCAAAAAACCAGCCGGCGGTCCTCTGCCACTCTCGACCGCCTCCTCCCCTTGGCCATTTCGTTTTTCCTCTCCAGCCGTTTACCCAAAACCAAAACCAAAACCGGTTCTCCTTTAAAACAGCCGCTTCCTGATTGGTCCTTCCCTCTCTCCCAGACCCACACAAACCCAACCACAACTCCCTCTCTTCCTCGATCTCCTCACTTCACAAACCGAAAGAAACCCCCCTATCAGCACCGAAGGCATCCCCTTTCCAGCAGCCTCTTCCCCCTTCGTTCTCCAACCGCCAGCCACACCTGGAGAACCCCACAACAGCAGCCGAGCTCCTCCACCACAGAGCCGTCCCCATCATCTCCTCAGCAGCGATGACCTCCACAGAAGAAACCTTCGCCTCCTAGCTTCTTCATCGACCAACAGCAGCCCTTCTTCCTCCAGCGGCTCCCACAGAAGCGACCCCTTGTCCAACCAAGAATCGACGGCCGGACCTGCAACCAGCAGAGAACAACGAAGCAGAGAAGAAGGCGAAAACAAGAACAAAGCAGATCCAAAACGGAGATAAACAGATCCGTGAACCAGAAAGAAAAAAACTAAAACCAACTGCCTTTTGTGTCTTTGGGTTTTTGCAGGTGACGGTGACTCCCACCGCCGGCATGGGAAGACAGAGGGGAAGAAGACAGAGTTTCCAGTGGCGGCGCGTGAGCCCACGCGCCACAGTGACGGTGGCGCGTGGGAAGACGTGCCGCCACTGTTCATGCTGTTCCAGAAAGGCTTCCCAGCACTGTATGGATTTTTGAAGGGTTATCTTGGAATTTTAATGTGTTTAATGTAATATTTGTTTAGTCTAGAGTTTTTTGTAATTTATATTTTGTAAATGTGGAAGCAAAACAAATTCTCAAGCTCCAATTATGAGGATCTTCAGGTTGCACAGGCAGTTCTAAGATAACAGAGAACTGATCCATCCATGGTTTAAGCATTGGTACTGTTATCAAGGCAATGATTTCTGTCTTATATACACCACTCATGATCCCGAGCACAGACACGCAAGAATAAACTATTGTAAGGGCTTTCGGACGCAAGTAGTTGTCATAATTCTGAGGTGACGATACAATTGTAAGCAAGCATGGGAACAAAACTAGTACTAGCGTTGGCACAACTGTATCATCCAAATCCCTAGAGAGAAGAGCCAGACACCTTAGAGCTCCATGCACTCCGCTCACATTAGTTCGATCGTTAATCAACTTCAAAAGAAATGGAAATAAATCAGGCCAATTCTCAGGCCAGTCATAAACAGCAATCAAAGCAATGGCCATGCTAATTGTAGTATAAATTTTCGATGAGAATCATCCAACGACGGTAAAAGTAGTCTCCGTATAACTCCCTTCTCTTCAGTTACAACAGCAGGCGGCTCGAAGGACTCCTCGCTTTCGTGCCAATGTTTCTTGATAAATTGCTTCAATAGTAAGGCAGCTAGCTGACGCAATCCAAAAGGAAGTTCCTTGTTCGCTGCAACTTTTGATAATGCCGCTCCAAAACCTGGTTGAGTAGAGGCTTGGCGAAGAGAAACTTCAGCCAAGGAATGGATTTCCTGTTGAGAAATGAAGAGCAGCAGTGTGTGGTTGGGCGGCGACTCTCAGAGAGAGATTCAACAGCCCAGGGGGTGCACCTTCTCTGTTTCTAAAATAGAGAACAAATGGAAGATGGCGGTGTGGCTTGTTTAGGCGGTTAGTTCCTAGAGAGGAAAATCAACATGGGCAGGGAGCAATGGCTGCTAGTCCAGGTTTTGCCAAGGAAAAGGGTAAGTCTGGTTTGTCCTTGGCAATGAAAGGGAGGCGAAGTGAGAGATGGAATGGGGACCAACAAGGAAAGGGAGAAGAAAGGAGCTGAAATGGCCGGTTGGCAAAGGGAAATGAAAGGAGTTTGGTGCTGAGAAGAGGAGAGGAGGCAGTGTGTGGGGATCTAGAAGGTGGGTTGATCGGACAAAAGAGATGGTGAGATGACCCCAGGAATGGCTGCTTTTGGTAGAGATGGGGGGGGGGGGGGGGCCGCAGCCTCTCAAGATGATTTAGGTTTTCTTGGGTTTTCTCCTTTTTTAAAAGAAAAAAAAAATCTCCTTGTAAATTTTATCCCTCCTTTATTATGACTAGAGATTCACTTATATAGAAAATTTTTATGTGCTATTTAAGAAAATATTGCAATAATTATTGCAGAGATTGTCTTTTATAACCAGCACCAACAGATCCTATATATATAGTATTTTATATTGTAGTGATTATTTTTCATAACCAACAAGAATCAAATCATATATCTATGGTATTTTATATTGCAGCAATTATATATGATTCAGTAATTATCTCCTTGACATGTTGCTTCCTTAATATTAGCCCTCATGCTCTATGTTATCGCCTTTATTTTTTATTTTTTGGTTTTTTTTTTGAAAATTTATCAAAATATGGATCAAAAATTGAATAGCAATAATTGTTATAGTATTTTTTTTATGTTTTGATTTCTAGACATAAGTTTAACTAGATATTTGTTTAGATTGATTTTTTTTTTTCCAGGATTGCTTCAGGCTCGTAACAAGTTGGTGTTGCTTCTTTGTATGACATATATTTTTAAGTATGACATATATTTTTTAAGTATGTCACAATTAACATGGTCAAACTCTAACTTTTTTTTTTTTTTAAATCAAAATAATATATATATATATATATATATATATATATTTTCAAATGATATTATTTTAGATTGATTGTTTTAACCGCCCAACCCATGACTCATGTCTTAGTTTGGATCATGGATAAAACCGAGTTTAATAATTTTCTTTTTCATAAGATGAAATTAAGTTCATTTAGACTATTTGCATCAATTTTAAGAAATTAAGAAAAATCATAGCGTGAATATGAGGTAAAGTTATAGTTTTAATGATAAAATTATTCCGATACTATAGTTCTCATATACCGATATTAATTACTTCTTCAATCCGATCTTCAACAAACCATTTATATACATATATAGATTGATGTATATCATGAAAGTTTATTTACAAGATCATTTTTTGAAAGTTTCTTTCATGAAATTTTTGAATTATTCCAATACTATAGCTCATGAAGTGGAAGACTACCTTGTTCTCCCTTTTTACTTGCTTGTCCTCGAATTATCTGTCGGTGATTCCTCGACAAAGATGGTTACCTTTGATGCTCATTATCGCTTTGCTTGTTGACACACATTTGTAATATCTCTTCTAGACATGCTGAATAAAGCAAGAGCAAACATGAGTGCCGAGGAAAAGGAAAGAACAAATGAAGACGCAACTTGACATAATGATCTCCTCGTATGGGCCAAAATCAGTTCAAATTAAAGAGACAGTACTGAGAGGACAATGGTGCTCATGTTAAGAGAAGCCAAAATCACCAAACTTATGAACCAATCAAGACGGTCATGAAACAATTTGATTACTTCTCTGTTACTGTCTCATGGTGGCATGATGCAGTCCCCTAAAAAACTTTTTTTTATTGGCTTAGCCATACACTTTACATATTCCTAGCGATTCACATGACATTAACAAATGATAGAAGTTTTGGATAAGAATCTACAACATGCTAAAACATCCTTGTTGATGATCCTCTACTCCGACATCATCTAGGATTCCTTGAACAATGAGATAGTAAAAACTTAACTCTTTCCCCTCATTTTGCTAGGTGCTTGGCATACTGGGTAGTGGGTAGCTATTTCCTGGTGATTCCTCCGAACAGGTAGACAAAAAGTAATCATTGAATCAAACAGACTAAGAACACATATAAAACGAGTTAGAAAACAATCCAATTGGCTCAGGCAATGATCAACATGATACAGAGAACTTTCAACTGATATACCTGGTTGCAGCAGGATCATGGTCTTGTTTTCTACTTGTGTCTGCGATGACTACCACTTTCTTATCCAGTTCAAATCCATCATTCTGAATAATGAGAAAGCCTATTTTATCAAGGACACCACACATTCGGTAAATACCACCCATAAAAGCTCATGGCAGTTAGCTCACAAATATGCAACAAATATGTCTTTTCAGTATTGACTCATGCAGAAATAAATTATGAGTGATTTTTTTTCCACCATTGGTAATCAATCAAATCTATAATCTATGCAACTTTCCTCGTCCAGAAGCGAGTAATCTTATACATGTTCTGTAACTCATCGTATAGTTGATTGACTGATCTGTGGCTCTAGAACAAGATTTGCACTTAATAAAATTAGGATGATTTTGAAGCTATTGGGTTTATACCAAGACTACAAGATTTATACTTAATAAAATTTGCATATTTCACAATATATAAAAGTTTGGGCACATCAATTTTTTAGTATCTTAGACCAAGAGATTTCATTATGAATTTTGTAATATATAAATTTTCTTTTAGTCTATTCCCTTTCAATAACATGCTTTTAGTTTATTCAATATATAATACTATGACCTCACTTAACTCTAACTTGATAATAAACACTTATGCAATTACCTATAATTTACACAAATAAGTTGTGTGCCCATTCCATATGTGTGCTTTTACTGTAAGTTATAAACTACTAAATTCACTTTCTTGGGTATTGTTAGGATTGCAAGATGTGTGCTTTTGCAAATAATTTAGGCTTCCAGATGGGCATCCTTGTGTGCTTGTAAATGCTGGTAACAAGTGCTGATAAAATACGTACAAATATTTATCCGAAATAGCCTGGGGAGTTGATTTCTGGGAAATAACTTGAAAAAATGCTTTAACGAAGAAGTAACATGATCATAATATATAAATATTTCAGCTAATTGGTGTGTTACAGAATCTTGAATTATCGACAGTTGATCTTTGAAATTGTTTTCTTTGCTAGATTCAAAATGGCTAATTGGAAACATCAAGAACCCTCGTCTTCACGGTCTTCTCGTTGCAAATATCAAGTGTTCTTGGGTTTCAGGGGCAAGGACACCCACAAGAACTTTACTGATCGCTCTTCACAGCCCTTGTTCAAGCAGGGATTCACACATTTAGAGACGATGATGAAATTAGGAGTGGAGAAAATATCAAGTCAGCTCCGACAGACAATACAACAATAAAAAAATTTTGTGGAGGAATCTTGGAGAATAGTACGTCATTGTAATGGACTTCCATTAGCCCTTTGTGCTATTGGTTCTTCATTATTTGGTAAAAGTAGGAAAGTATGGGAAATCGCGTTACATGAAATGGAAGTGATTCCAAATTGTCAAGTTCAAAAGGTTCTTGCAAAAAGTTCCAACTCTCCTTATGATGATTATCAAAAGAACTTATTCCTTGATATTGCTTGTTTATTTAATGGAATGGATAGAGATCATGCAGTTAGGACACTTGATGGGCTCGGTATAGGTGGACGATTTAGGATTGACTATCTCATCGACTGATGTCTCGTAGAAATTGTTAAAATAAAAAATGATAAAAAGTTATAAATGCATCAACTCGTAAGAGATATGGGAAGGGAAATTACTCGTCAAGAATCACCCGAATGTCAAAGAATATGGCATCACATGGAAGCTTTTACAGTTTTGAAAGAAACAAGTGTAAGAGTAACTGGTTTTGTTTTCCTATCGGCATGGTATTTAGGTGTCTTAAAATGTTCATGCTTTTAATTTCTTTTCTCATTTACTTTCAATATTTTGGAAGCATGATGCTGAAAAATTGTGTGGCCTTACCCTGTACATGCATGAATCAGTACAGAAGTTGTCTGTACTTGATTCAATGTTTCGCCTGCAACCGCTGCAAGTTTAACTTCTTTCAACAATGTCTTCTTCCTACACTCCTCTCTCAATAGTGGATTTCCGTTGTTCATTTTATAAGTTCTGCTTTATTTAAACTCTACGTTTTTGTTCCCTTTGCTCATTTTATAAGTTCTGCTTTGATGGAACAGATACAACTTTAGGGCAACAGATTCAACATTGTCCTTGAATATGATGAAAATGAGATGTTAATGTGGTTTCACGAGGAGGAAGAACAGGAGTGGCTACTTTAGAAAGAGTTTGTAGAGTACTTGTCATTCAAAATATCCAGTGGATATGTGGCTTTGATCTATTCACATGGTTTTCTGTTATGTCATTATGCAATCCTTATCGTCTCCTCTTAATTAGATTTTTCTAACTTGATTCTTGCTTCAGGATGTCAATAGCCATCAATTCCCGGCACCAAAACTTTCCATGCAAAATTTTCCATGCCTAGACATTAATTAGCCATGGAAAATTCCTCACGCGGAAACGTTCCATACCATAGAGAGAGTGGACTTGTGGGGATGACTTGTCTTAAATTTACAATCCACCCTTTCTCTCTCAATTTTAAAACCATGCCCATGTCTTGGGCCCAGTTGTAGCCTGGTCCAATTATAAAGAATTCTAAAAGGTGTGGAAAGCACTGTACGCCTTTTAATTATAACTTATATATTTATAATAATAATAATAATAATTATTATTATATATATTATTATATTATAATATATATTATTTTTCGTTTTCATTTTTTTTCTGTATTGTTTTGGTTTTTTATGCCTTTATGGGTTTTTTTTTGCTTCTTTCTTAGTTTTTTTTCCTTTTAATTTTTTTTGTTTAATTTTATTTGTTTAATTGATCCCGAGTTTGACGGGTTAACCTGGTTTGACGAGTTAACTAGATATTTTATTTTTTTTTCTTTTTTTTTTTTAATTAATTTTTTTTTATTTAGTTTAGTTTATTAATGTTAAATTTCTTTCTATTTAATTATCAGATTTTCATGACACGTATTCCAAGCTTGACAGGTTAACCAGTTAATTATGGGTTAACCCGTCAATTTTTTTTTCTATTTAGTTATTAAACTTTCATGACGCGAATCTAAGGTTTGACAAGTTATCCTGATTTGAAAAGTTAATAACAACTCTAAAAACGCGTAACTTTTTCACCGTAGCTAAAGCTCTTTTTTTTGTTTACATGTTTTTTTTAACGCGTGAGTTTTTCACTGTAGCAGCTTTGTTTTTTTTTTTCCTTGCTTTTTTTTTCTGTTTTTTTACATATAATGTATCATTGTGCACACAGTGAAACACTTGACTTTTTTTTTTTCATTTTTGTTTTCCTCCTTTTTTCTTGTTTTTCCCATGGGTGTTTTTTTTTTTGCTTTTTTTGTGTTTTTTTTTCTTTTAATGAATTTTTTTTTGTTTAATTTAGTTTGTTAATGTGAAAAAAAAATTAATTTAGTTATCATACTTTTATTACAAGAATCTCGGTTTTTTTTATATATTAAGCTGGTTGAGAACTTAGTTTTGTAGCTTTTTTTTTAAAAAAAAAAAAAAAAAACACTTTGGATTACTATAGTGTTTCCCTTATATGATTTTTGTTTGGCTGCAGTGTTTCCCCCCATGTTTATTTTTTTAAATTATCTTTGTTTAAATTTATTTTTTTAATATTAAGTTGGTTGAGAATTTAGCTTTAGTTTTCCCTACTTTTTTTCATTATAATTATTATTATATTGTATTATATTATATGACTGTTTTTTCTTTTGTTTTTCTTTTTAATTTTTTAATGAATTTTTTTGTTTGATTTAGT
The DNA here is from genome assembly GCF_005239225.2 of Populus alba. Taxonomy (NCBI): domain Eukaryota; kingdom Viridiplantae; phylum Streptophyta; class Magnoliopsida; order Malpighiales; family Salicaceae; genus Populus; species Populus alba. The sequence continues at coordinate 3,598,925 of NC_133294.1, read as the reverse complement.
TGTTAATGTTAAATTCTTTTTTATTTAGTTATCATATTTTCATGATACAAATCTCGGGTTTGATGGGTTAACCTGATTTGATGAGTTATTTTTTTTCATTTAGTTTAGTTTGTTAAAGTTAATTTTCTTTCTATTTAATTATCAAACTTTCATGACACATATCTTGGGCTTGACGAGTTAACTTGGTTTGATGGGTTAACCCGGTTAATTCTAGATAAACCCATCATTTTTCTTTCTATTTAGTTATTAAACTTTCATGACGCAAATCTCAGGTTTTACCGGATAACCTGGTTTAAAGGGTTAACCCAATTAATTCAATTTCTTTTTCTTTTTCTTCATTAGTTTTTTTCTTTCTGTTGATTTTTTTTCTTTGTTTTTTTAATTAATTTATTTAATTATCACACTTTTATGACACGACCTTATAGCCAGATCCACATCTAATATTCTTGGGTCCGGTGTTACAGTCAGGCTCACTTAAACTTGGGTCATGCAAGTTTAATTTTATTATTAATATTATAAATATTACTCTTAGGTCAAGCGTTGCAGCCAAACACAAGATTCTTGAGTATAACTTTGCAGAAAAACCCAAGATTTTTTAATATTTTTTATACAAAAAAATGACCCGCGGCATCGCGCAGGTATCAAAGCTTGTTACAAATATAGGGTGTGCTTTGTATTATGTGCTGGAAGTGTTTTAAAAAAAATTAAAATTTTTTATTTTAAATTAATATATTTTTTATGTTTTTATATAAAATCTAATTCACGAGTTTTTTATATATGAGAAATTAAATTATTTAAATGAATAAATTCTAAATAAACAAGAAATTAAATTATTTAAATGAAATACTAATCAAAAAATTATACAAGTTGACTAATTTATTTAATTTAACTGATTGCTTTGTTTTTCAATTAATTCTTCATAAATCTACTTTACTTTCAGCAGATTCAAATGATGCAACAAGAATTACAGGCCCTAGTAAACTTTCCAACTCAGATATCCTCCACGTGCCTTTTTCTTACTGGTGGGTGAAGAAAGAAGAGCCGTGTGAGTTGATGGGAGGGATTATGTGTTGTGTGTGTCTAATGTCCCTTTTGGTAATTATACCACAGCGACTTCTAAGGCTGACTTTATAGCATCTCCAACGTAATATTATTTTAGTTTTTTTATGTTTATTTTACATATTTTAAAAACAATATTAAATAAAATGTTTTTTCTTTTCCACAAATATTATTTTTACATATCTTTTAAAAACATCAAAACCAACAAAATGAGGCCACACAAAAATAAACCAATTAAATATAACCATATAAAAAAAATAACATCAAACTTATTAAAAAAAAATAAAACATTATATTTATACTATTTAAGATATTATTTTATAAATTAAACTCTTCAAAATAACATTTTCTCCAGGAAATGGTCTTACAAGTAAAGATTACAGGTACTCTCTCTCTCTTATCTCTTTTAGAATCACTTAAATTAATTCACTGTTAGAAACTAATTATTGATGATCTCATCAACCAATTTCGTTGGTTCAGCATAGAGATTTATCATATGTACAGATATTTTTCTGAAAGGGCATGGAGGATTTGATTGCAGGGAATTAACTTGAAAACTGTTTTAAAGATAAAGTAAGATAATAATACATGAACACTTCAACTTATTGGTGTGCTGTCGATCTTGAAAACTGTTTTATTTTGTTCAGATCTTTGAAAAGTCTTATCTTTGCTAGACTCGAAATGGCTGCTGGGAAATATCAAGAATCCTACTCTTCACGGTTTCCTAATTGTAAATATCAAGTGTTCTTGAGTTTTTGATAGACAGTGATATTTATATAGAAATGAAACAGAGATGAAGAAGGAGCAGAGAGTAGAAAGTAAGAAGAACATAGAATGAATCTGTTTATACAGAGAAGCAGAAGACGAAATTCATGCACTGTTACATTATTGCTTTTGCTTGAATGTTTACATTACTCATCCTCAATTTATATATGCAATATTGGAAAGATACCACACGGAGAATGTTCACTCAATATAATGCTAACAGATTCTCTTTTCTAACAAACAATACTAACAGCATTCTAACAATATTAATTGCTAATCTTCTGACACTTGGCATCATTAGGACTGTTGATATCTTTACATGCCCCCTCAATCGCAGGCTGGGAGGAGCCAAGCATGAGATTGGAGCAATGATGCTGAAACAAAGAAATGGAAAGACCTTAGGTGAGGATATATCAGTAGAGGAGACATGCTGGACCAGTAAATCATCCATGATAACCCGTTCCCTAACAAAATGATAATCAATCTGGAGATGTTTCATCCTGGAATGGAACACTGGATTGGAAGCAAGGGAGATAGCAGAGATATTTTGGAAAGCTAGCAAGAATCGTCACAAAGAGGAATAGAGAAGTGAATAGAATTAGAGGGAGATACTGCAATAGAGATGAAGAAAAGCAGAGAATAGAGATGAAGAGAAGAAAAGCAGAGAATAGAGATGAAGAGAAGTAGAGAGAAATTATGCAGTGCAGAGGAAGAAGAAAACGTTTATGTGTATATTCTCTTATTAGAGTTGAACAATCTGAAGTTGAGAAGTAGTCGCTATTTTTAGAGTGCAAGAGATAGAAAAGAAGAGAATCAAAGATTGAGAAGGAAGAATCTTGTAGAAAGTTGAAGATTTGAAGAAAAAGTTTCAGTTTGACGATATATCAAACAGATAATAGACAAACCATCGAGCATAGAAGAATTTCATGAATAAGGTGAGAAAGAAGCCAGAATCAGAAACAAGAGTTTAAAAAAAAAAAAAAAAAACAAATCATAGAGTGCACAAGGTTCTCCAGGTTTCCCTCTCTCTCTGCTGAAAGAGAAGCAACAAAGTCTCAAATCGATTCCAGCAGGTGCACACAGTAACACTAAGATCTTGAAGAGATCATGGCCAAGCATCATCCTGATTTGATTGTGTCAGAAGCAGCCAGGAATTGCTATTGGACGCCTTTGTGAGAAGTGTGATGGAAAATGTGTAATCTGCGATTCCTATGTACATCCTTGCACACTTGTGCGAGTTTGTGATGAGTGCAACCACGGATCCCTCCAAGGTTGATGTGTTATTTGCGAAGGAGTGGGAAGCTCTGATACCATGATAGACAGTGATATTTATATAGAAATGAAACAGAGATGAAGAAGGAGCAGAGAGTAGAAAGTAAGAAGAACATAGAATGAATCTGTTTATACAGAGAAGCAGAAGACGAAATTCATGCACTGTTACATTATTGCTTTTGCTTGAATGTTTACATTACTCATCCTCAATTTATATATGCAATATTGGAAAGATACCACACGGAGAATGTTCACTCAATATAATGCTAACAGATTCTCTTTTCTAACAAACAATACTAACAGCATTCTAACAATATTAATTGCTAATCTTCTGACACTTGGCATCATTAGGACTGTTGATATCTTTACAGAAGACACCCGCAAGAACTTTACCGATCACCTCTACACGGCTCTGGTTCAAGCAGGGATTCACACATTTAGAGATGATAATGAAATTCGGAGAGGAGAGAATATAGATTTCGAGCTCCAGAAGGCAATACAACAATCAAAAATATCGATAATCGTGTTCTCCAAAGACTATGCTTCGTCGATATGGTGCCTCGATGAACTTGTAATGATCATGGAACGTAAGAGGAATGCTGACTGCATAGTTTTGCCAGTATTCTATGATGTGGATCCATCCCAAGTCGGACGTCAAACAGGGAGCTTCTCTGCAGCATTTGTGGAACATGAAAAGAGCTTCAACAAGGAGATGGAGCGGGTGAATGGGTGGAGGATTGCTTTAAAGGAAGTGGCTGATTTAGCTGGAATGGTTCTAGGAGATGGGTAAGTTGTATCTCTTTATGAAACTATACATAGCATAAGATTAGAATGCTGGTCGTGAACTCTTAATTTCTTTCAGTTAAGTGTACTGATAAGAAAACATATAACAAAAATAAAATAAAATACTCATGATTTCTTCGTTGTTTTTTTTTTTCCAATGATGATTTGGTTTAAACTATCAAATCATTGACACACAACCTGCTTTAATTTCATAGCTAAATGTTGTTTATTTCTATTGCTTATAGAGAGACTACTAATTATCGTACATTGTATTTTACTTTTTGATGTAGGTACGAGGCACCGTTTGTCCAATCTATTGTGGAGAAGGTCTTAAAGAATTTGGATCAAAAAATGTTTCATGTACCCCCTCATTTCATTGGAAGAGATCCTCTAGTACAAGATATCAACTCATGGTTGCAAGATGGATCCCATGGTGCTGCCATTGCTTTACTCTATGGAATTGGTGGAGTTGGAAAGACAACCATAGCTAAGAGTGTCTTTAACCAGAACTTATATAAATTTGAAGGAAAGAGCTTTCTATCAAATTTTAGGTCAAAGGATATAGTTTGCCTACAGAGGCAACTTCTTTTCGACATCCTAAACAAGACTGTTGAGATAAATGATTCTGATGAAGGAATTTTGAAGATTAAGGATGCATTATGTTGCAGAAGAACTATTATTGTTCTAGATGATGTGGACAAAAGGGACCAATTCAATAAAATCATTGGCATGCAAACTTGGCTTTGTAAAGGAAGTAAAATCATTGTAACAACCAGAAATAAGGGTCTGTTTTCAGCTAATGATATTGAGGGGGTCCGGTGCAAAGTTGAACCGCTAGATGATGAAAAATCACTTGAGCTTTTCAGTTGGAATGCCTTTGGACAAGCTGACCCTGTTGATGGTTTTATAGAAGACTCTTGGAGAATAGTACATCATTGTAATGGACTTCCATTAGCTCTTGGAGTTATTGGCTCTTCATTGTCTGGAAAAGGAAGAGAGATATGGGAAAGTGCATTACAACAAATGGAAGTGATTCCTAATTTTGAAGTTCATAAGGTTCTTCGAATAAGTTATGACTTTCTTGATGGTGATTATCTGAAGAACTTATTCCTTGATATCGCATGTTTCATCAATGGAATGGATGTGGATGATGCAGTTAGGATACTGGATGGGCTCGATAAAGGTGCAAGATTTGGGATTGACAATCTCATCGATAGATGTCTTGTTGAAATCAACAACGATCAAAGGTTGTGGCGTCACAAGGATGCTTTTACAGTTTTGAAAGGAACTACTGTAAGTAGCTCAATTTTTTTATATGTCTGCTTAAATGGTTTGTGTGGTGCCCTTACATGTTCATTCCTTGTGATTTTTTTTATTTTTAATGCAGGATGCTGAAAAATTACGTGGCCTTACCCTTGATATGCATGCATTAATGAAAGATAATAATGCAGAGGTTGTCTGTATTGATTCAATGGTTCGCTGCAAGCGCCGCAGGCTTAACTTCTTTCAACAATGGCTTTCCGATTTTTCTGATGGAGGAAAATTACAAACTGGCCAAACAAGTTTGTTTCCCATCCTCAGCACGGATGCTTTTAGAAAGATGCCAGATGTAAAATTTCTCCAACTAAACTACACTAATTTTCATGGAAGTTTTGAGCACTTTCCCAAGAATTTGATATGGTTATGTTGGCATGGTTTGTCTTGGAGCTCCATACCAAATCACATATGCTTGGAGAAGCTGGTGGTTCTTGATCTATCCAGAAGCTGTCTAGTTGATGCTTGGAAGGCCAAACCGGTATGTATCAAGTCTCTCTATAGCTATCTCTCTCGTTTTCAATTGATAATAACTAAATTCATGTATTTTCACAGTTTCTTCCAAAATTGAAAATTCTTGATCTCCGTCACTCTCGTGATCTCATTAGAACCCCAGACTTCTCGGGTCTCCCAGCTCTTGAAAAGCTAATACTTGAAGACTGTATCAGTTTGGTTCAAATTCACAAATCTATTGGTGATTTACAAAGATTGTTGATCTTAAATCTAAGAAATTGTACAAGTCTTCTGGAGCTTCCAGAAGAAATGAGTAGATTGAATTCACTTCAAGAGCTGGTTTTAGATGGTTGCTCAAATCTTAACAGCCTGAATATGGAGTTAGAGCATCATCAGGGCCGCAAGTTGCTTCAAAGTGATGGAATTGTTGCAATTACATCATTCATTTCATCTCTTCCATTGAAGCTATTCTTTCCCTCTAGGTTTTCAACGAGAAAAATGTTGAGATTTACCTCGTTTTCACTGCCACGCTTCTTGGAGAGTCTAGATTTAAGTGGAACTCCAATTCGTTTTCTTCCAGAAAGCATCAAGGATCTTGGTCTACTCAGACACCTATATTTAAGAAATTGCAAAATGCTTCAGCTACTCCGGTTTCCATCCCAATTGGATTCGTTAGATGTGTCCTTTTGCTATATACTGCAAAGAATTGCAAATCCAGATCCCTTAGTCAAGTTCCAAGATCGGATAAAGCTAGAATTAATCCAAAAGTTTGACTCTCACGTGTTCAGAATAATGGAAACGGTTAGTGCTCAAATACAGACATCGAGATTTCAGGTCCTCCCTCTCCCATTTTATTGTTTTGGAAATCTACATTTGAATACTTTTCTTTTGCTCATTTTATAGACATTGTTTTGGTGGTACAGATAACATTTATAGATGGCATATTCAACGTTGTCGTATCTGTATTTGATGAAGATGAGATGTTAAGGGGGTTTTATAAGGAGGAAGAAGAGGATAAATGGCTAATTCAGAATGAGTTTGTTGATAACTTTTCATTCAAAATATCCTCATCACCTCCTGCGCACCCGATATGTGGCTTTAATCTGTTCATAAGTTGTACGTCAGCATACCGTGGCTTTAGTAATGTTTATATTGAAATCAGAAACAATACCAGTGGCCAGTCCTTGCGTGGTCAAGTCCATGTCTTAAATCTGCGTTTCGAGGATGAGGTTCGTGCAATCCAATCGCTAAGCCACTGGAAATTAGGGGGCGATGATCCTAAATTTGATAGTGGTGATGACGTGACAATTTCAATGGTTGTCACGTCAGCTATTCAAATAAGGACCGTTGGTGTACAACGGTTGCATGAAGAGGAAGGAAAGGATGATGATGATATCCAATCAAAGGATGAAGTTATCAATGCCCACAACAGTAGCGATGATGATGATGATGCAGCACACGTAACCAAAGTAGAAATAGCTTCTCGTATTTTTAGAAATTATTATTGTGCTTTCCATGGTAAATACAGTGCTCGCAATTCCACTTATTGGAATTTTGCAAAGAAGGGTATTATTTCAACCGTAAAATGAAAAAAAGCTTCCTCCTTTCTTTCTTTTGAAATAGTTTCGAAATAGTTTTTCTTTTTTCTTGAAAAGGTTATCATGAAAATAGTTTTGTAATCTTCCTCCTTTCTTTTCCTTGTCTAGCATGAGATCTTTTATTTATAAATATTTGTAAGGGCTTTCACATTGAAAAAATGTAATATGATACTATTTTATTAATTAATTTTTATTTATAGAATCTTGTATTTATAATAAGATATATTAAATATCTTATTTCATGTGTTAACCAAAATATATGTAAATGTCTATTTTTTTTCATGTTATTTTATCTATTTTATTTCATCTTTTTATGTAAAAATAAATAAAAATATATAACACATGGTAAAGTTTAATTAGTATTTTTTTTTGTTTCTCCATATATCCTCTTGAGATAAGTTCAATTATAATAAAAAATAAATAGACATGTCTTGAAAATATGATTGAAAGGGTTTTATAATTTGAATATATTGCATTTTAATTAAAAATTGATTTGATTTTATTAAATTTTCACAATAAATTAATATATATATATATATATATTATTGTAAAAATAAAATATAATAATCATCAAAATTAGAAATTTAAAAATTAATTTTGATTAAAAATTATCAAATTAAAAGATAGAACTAATTAAAATTCAATAACAAAAGTGGAAATCGTAAAATTTTCTATAGTAGCCAACAACTTTGATTGCCTATGAGACTATTTCTTTTCATAAAAAAACAGTTACTTTGAGATCTTGGTTTGAAAGTCTCGTTATCCTGAATTAAAAGACGCAATATGTTCATAATTTCGATTAATGATCGATGTAATTGAATCAGTTTTCATATACCAGCACTGCACTGTCACCCATGACCTCAAACATTATAACCCTTTTTTCATCAACATTATGACGATCTTGGAATGTGTTTTCATTTCCCTGGTTTTTTACAGCAACAGTTGTTCTAGGAGACGCGAAAGCCACAAAGTTCTAACCACTTGGACCTTTTAATGGTTGGCTGTTGGGGCTATATCATGGCATGCTCTGTTGATTATTTTGCCCAACCCATTCTCCTGATGCAAGATCAAGTGCTAAAAGTATTCCAGGTTTAAATCTTCAAGAAATTGCTGAGTATGTCTGAGGAGAAATAGACCGCAACCTCATCTTGTAGAGCATGCATGACCAACGCCACAGTGCTGTGGTTTTGTGTAGACCCTCGCAAACCCCATCTTTGCTTCTTTTTTAAGAACTGAGTGAAGGAGGCGGTGGGAGTGGCCCGATGGCAGTGATGGAGGTATTAAAAGCTCGACGTGTGTTGCACATACGCAAGGTTACCTTCTGTAGAATTTCAAACTTCTGCAATAACAGTCCCATAAGCTCTTTATTATCTGGGTAACCGCATGGCATTCTCTTGCTATAGGGAGGTTTTTTTTTTTAAAAAAAAAAAAGAATATGGAGGGGGATCGAAGAGCAAGAACAGAGCAAACACAGTACATGAAGGGAAGAGAGGCAGAAGGGACGAAGATAAAAACAGAGAACAGGGAGGAACGACGAGAAAAAAAGAAACAGAGAACAGGGGGGAACGAAGGAGAAGACTAAAAAATACAGGGGGTGAGAAGGAACGAATGATGAGAAACAGAACCAGGGAAGGCAAACGAGCCTAACACAGAGACGAAAACGAGAAACACAGAGGAGGGAGCTTCCATTCAACCAGCAGCACCTCACGCCTTCATCAACATCGTCTTCATCCTGAGCAGAAAAACCAGAGAGAAAGCAAAAGGAAAGAAACAGTCAGAGTAAGAAAGCGAAACGAGGAACAGAGGAAGTATTACATAAAGCATCAAAAAGTACACAGTGAACAGATGTTCTGCAAGATGACACTACCTCAAGACAACTAAAGTAACATCCAGAATCAGAGCTCTGCAAATTAATGAAAATTATCAATGAGGACATTACCATCCCCATTTACTGTTCTCTCCAGCTGATCATCATCCCCTTGTTGCTGCTCACCATTTTCCAAGACAGTGAACTCCACAAACCCATTTGCTGTTTTCTCTTAAACAACTAAAAAACGCTCGAGTTCTCTTCCAATTTTCCGATCAGCCAAGTCAACGGGAAACCTCACATACTCTTTTGACAACAGAATCCTATTACTATCACACCATGGAACCTCCATTCTTATAGAAGGGTTGTCTTAAAAGTTTGGAGCAGAACCACTTAATAGATTACTGATACAGAACAGCAGCCACAACTTAAGAGAGAAGGGAAAGGGAAACTTGCAGGCAGGTACTCTCTCTTTCTTATCTCCTGTTTACTTTGGTTCCAGCTGCTGTCTTGTTTTCTTTGTTGATGATCACTTAGATTAAACCACTGTTAGTGACTACTTGTTCATCATCTCATCTTATCATGCCACTCAAAAAATTATAAACTAACAAATTCACCTCCGTGGGGAAGATGTGTGGATTACAAGATGTGTGCTTTCTAAATAATTAAGGCTTACATAGCCAGATGGGGATCCTTAATGACTTTCCTTTCTTGCTCCATCTGTGCTTCTAAATGTGTGGTAGCAAGTGCGGATAACATATGTACAGATATTTCTCTGAAAGGGTCTGGGGGAGTTGATTGCTGTTATAAAGAAAAAGTAGGATAATGATATATAAATACTTCAGCTAATTGCTGTGCTATCGATCTTGAATTATCGACATTCATCCTGCAACTTTTTTTCTTTGCTAGTCTCGGAATGGCTTCTGGGAAATATCAAGAATCCTCATTTTCACGGTTCTCTAGTTGTAAATATCAAGTGTTCTTGAGTTTTAGAGGTGAAGACACCCGCAAGAACTTTACCGATCACCTCTACACAGCCCTGGTTCAAGCAGGGATTCACACATTTAGAGACGATGATGAAATTGGGAGAGGAGAAAATATCAAGTCAGCTCCGACAGGCAATACAACAATAAAAAATATCGATAATCGTGTTCTCCAAAGCATAGCTTTGTCGCGGTGGTGCCTGGATGAACTTGTAATGATCATGGAACGTAAGAGGAATACTGACTGCATAATTTTGCCGGTCTTCTATGATGTGGATCCGTCTGAAGTCAGAAATCAAACAGGGAGCTTTGCTGCAGCATTTGTGGATCATGAAAAGCGCTTCAAGAAGGAGATGGAGCAAGTGAATGGGTGGAGGATTGCTTTGAAGGAAGTTGCAGATTTAGGAGGAATGGTTTTAGGAGATGGGTAAGTTGTATTTCTTGATGAAACTACACATAACATAATACCAGAATGCTGGTTCTGAACTTTTATTTTTTTTCAGGTTTGTAGTTAAGCATTTAGACGATAATTGATAATACCACTACAATTTAGTGAAACTATAACACTCCCAACTCAGAGAACATACAAGTAAAATAAAAATAAAAGATACTTTTTTCTCTTTTTTTTCCTTGACTACCTGAAAAAGCAAAGATTTCTACATTATTCCTTTTTTGGTTTTAATATGTGGTGATAACATAGCTGCAAAAGTAGCAATCCATCATTGACACACATCCTGGTTTAATTTCTTTTTTCCAGGATGCTAAGATTTTGAAACTTTACGGAGAGAATTATACATTACATTTTTCCTTCTGATGCAGTTATGAGGCACAGCTTGTCCAATCTATCGTGGAGAAGGTAGGAGCAACAATAAGAGTTCTTCTACAACATAATGCACCCTTAATCTTTATAAATTTGAAGGCAGGAGCTTTCTATCAGATGTTAGAGAAAGGTCAAAAGAATCCAATGGTGTAGTTTGTCTACAGAGGCAACTTCTTTCTGATATCCTAAACAAGACTGCTGATGAGATAAATGATGTCGATGAAGGGATTATAAAGATTAAGGGTGCATTCTGTTGCAGAAGAACTCTTATTGTTCTCGATGATGTAGACAAATGGTACCAATTCAATGCAATTGTTGGCATGCAAAATTGGCTTTTCCAAGGAAGTAAAATCGTTGTAACAAGTAGAAATAAGGCTTCGATTGTAGCTAATGGTAAGTGTGTCAAGTGCAAATGGTTGACTCACACTTGTTGAGAATAATGGAAATGGTCAGCGTTCAAATGCAGACGTGGAGATTTCAGGTCCTCCCTCGCCCATTTTACTGTTTTTCAATTCTACATTTTTGTACTTCTTGGATATTTAGAAAATTTTCCCTTTGCTCATTTTGTAATTTCTGCTTTGATGGAACAGATAGAACTTCAGGCAACAGATTCAATGCTGTCCTTGAATATGATGAAAATGAGATGTTGGGGTTTTATGAGGAGGAAGGGCTAATTCAGAAAGAGTTTGAAGAGCATTTGTCATTCAAAATATCCGTATCTTCATGTTTATCTTGAAATCAGGAACAATACCAAGGGTAGAGTCTGGGTCTTTTACCCTCGATTTTTCCGATGGGCTTCACATGTCTAGCCTACCACACACCATCGAATGAATATTGGAGCAATCTTATGGAATATGAATCCCAGTGGGGCTTTGTGGCCACGTGATTAGCTGTAACTAGATTATTTACATGAACTGTATTACTAGCAGGGCAAAGTTTTTTCCAATGTGAAAAAGATGTTAAGGTGATGTTAGTGTTTTTTAAAAAAAAAAAATCAAAGACTCATTTTATTAACTTGATTTAGTTCAATATTTAATTTAATAATATAATTAAAAAAATAGACAATGACAATAAACAAATCAAATTAAGAAAAAAATTTGCAATGATCAACTACAAAATTTTTTTGCTAATATTATAGAAATATATCATCCTAGTTATCTTGATAACGAGGTAAAAAACATCAAATGAGAATGCAATAACCTTAAAAATAAAATGAAACTCAATTCTAAACAATTAAAATGTTAAAGGATAAAATTGAAAAAAAAATCAAATTAAAAAAGAACAAAAAAAATGACCTGAGTCTACCCAAGTCAGCTTGCTAAATACATAACCTGATCCTGAGATCAAGAAAATCTTATAGGGAAAAAAAAAAAAACAACAAAATCTCAAATCTTTGATAAATTCAATGTTGAAGGGCAAAACAAGAAAAAAATCCAATCTAAAATGGAAAAAACAAAAAGACTTGTGTTAACCCACTAACACTATGACTCAAGACATGAGATTAAAATAAACATTAAAAAAAAAGTCATGAAATTCAACCCCCAACCAACCCAACGTTGAAAGATGCTTTTTTTAGAAGAAATAAAATTCAGTTTTAAAAAAGAATCTAAAAAATAAAATAAAGTCAACTTGAGCTAATCTTCAAAACTTGTTGTCCAGATTATGAAATTGTAACTAATCTCATAAAAGATAAACCTATAAAAATAATGAAATTAAATCTCCAATCAATAAAATTTTGAGGGATAGAATTGAAAAAATAATCAACCAAAAAATAATGAGAAACAAAACAAATAGTAATCAGAAAAATAAGGACCAAATTGTACATAAAAATAAAATAAAATGTTGATGGATAAAATTGAAAAACAAACTCAATTAAAAAATGATAAAAAAATAGCAATAAAAAAATAAAAATTATCAAATTTACATTGACATTACAAGATCTTATGGAATATGAATCCCAATGGTGCTTTCCACGTTTGAAAAAAATCAAATCTAAAAAAAAAAACAGAAAAACAAAAGACATGTGTTAACCAATTAAATTATGACTCAAGACATGAGATTAAAATAAATCTTAAAACAAATTATGAAATTCAACCCCCAACCAACCCAATGTCGAAAATGATTTTTTTAAAAAAACTATTAGTTTTTAAAAAAGATGTAAAAAAATAAAGTCGAGCTAATCTTCAATACTTGTGATCCGGATCATGAGATTGTAACTAACTTCATGAAAGTTAAACCCACAAAAATAACAAAATCAAATCCTCAATCAATAAAATGTTGAGGGATGGAATTGAAAAAATAATCAATAAAAAATAGTGAAAAACAAAACAAATAGTAATTAGAAAAATAAGGACCAAATTTTACATAAAAATAAAATAAAATGAAATGAAATAAAATGTTGATGGACAAAGTTGAAAAACAAAATCAATTAAAAAATGATAAAAAAAAAATAACAATTAAATTTTCATTGACATTGCAAAATCTTTATATCAAGACAATCAAAACAAACTATCAAATTAAATCATAAATAAAGTCAATGAAAATATGTCAAATTGAAAAAGAAAGTCGAGAGACCAAATTAAAAAAGGGTACATGAACTTCTTCTGTAACAATGCAAATCAGTCCTTGATTTTGAAAAAAGAGGGACTTAGCATTTGTTTAAGATTCGTATTTGATTCTTAAGCTCTAATTATTGTAAATTAATTGAATTGAATTTGTTTTGCAAAACCAAGAATTAACCAAGAGATGCAACATTTTCTCAACACCACGAGATGCCCATACGCACGCATGAAAAGCAAAACACCAAGATCAAACACAAATTTTGTAGGACCAAATTAGAAAACAAAGAAATTGAGGGTCAAAGTGTAAAAAAATCCAAGGAGTAAAAAAAAGAAGAAGAAGAAGATGCATTGTTCGTGCATCTCCTCTCATGGCACGGTTAAACACCGAGGCCTTTTAGAGTGTCTTTTTTATATAGTTATAATTATAATTATAAAAGGTGTAGCAGCTGAAGGGCAATGGCAAACTCATATGACAGAAACTTGAGGGCTTTGCTTCCAATCTTACATTTCTTTTTTTTTTTTTTTTTGGTAACAGCTTACGCGCAAGAGCCACAACATCAGAAAGCAACTGGTATTTAGGAGCTTTTCTGAAGAGTGAATCTTACACACGATCATTAATTTGAGCTTGGTGAGCCACACTCACGAAGAAGCATGGCCATGCTACTAAAAAATTGGGCAAGAAAGAATTAAAGGAAGAGAAATTATATGTGTTTTCTTCGGATCCGACGTGGCATCTGACCTGGGTGAAGGGCTCGGGTTATTAGGCCAACGGGTTAGCCCGAGTCTATTATAATGGTTTGATCTAACTAGTTACTCGAACTTGGTTTGATCAATGTAAAAATAAGGTTAGATTCTGAATAATTAATTTGTCAAGTTTCGAGCTAATTATATCTGTCATGTTTATTTGTCCCCTCCTACCTCCTAAAGAAGTTGACTCCCACCTTTATTATATAAAGAAAGGGATGGGAAGAAGGCATGAAGCATCCATTACTTACAATTCAAAAAAGACAAGAAGGCATGAAGCATCCATTACTTACAATTCAAAAAAGACAAGAAGGCATGAAGCATCCATTACTTACAATTCAAAAAGCAATTAAAAAAATCAAATGAGTGTAGTATAATTAATTAGCTTCTAGGTTTACTTTTCAAGTTATCAGTCTCGTAAATCTTAAAATCATTAAATATTTATATGAATTATTAACTTTTAGAATCTCAAATTATTAATCGAGACACGTATAAATTAGCCCAAATACTCATTAAAAATTTTATATAATCTTTAACTTTAGGGTATTTGTAAAAAAATTGACTCCCATCTTCATTATATAAAGACAAGGACTGGAAGAAGATCCTTGAAGAAAAAAACGAAAAAAAAAATGACAATAAGGCATGAAGCATCCACTACTTACAATTCAAAAGGCAATTAGAAAAACAATGCTCAAAAAGCTAAATTCATATTACATTATGGGTCCATCGTTCGTTCATCTCTAGCTTACTTCTGATATTAATTTTTTGCAGCTCTCTCGACAATTTCTCCAGGCAGTCCCCTCACAATATTGAAAGCTCGCAAACTTTTAATTAAACTAAAGTTAGTTTACAATTTTAATAATTGATCTTCTTTTAGTCTTAATGGTAAATGTCTAGCTGTTGCTCTTCAAAACTCATAAGCTCTCAACATTCAAACATGTTTATTTTCAAGAAATCATTCTCTAACCACCATTCTTTTTACAACTCAAACCTTCAATAATAATAATTTAAGAAATGAAACTCCCTTGTTAATCATATGAAACCTTCTTGGCAAAAAATATTTGGAATGAATATAAATTCATAGGTAATTAAGAAGAAATTGTACTACACTTAGCTTTTATCAGAGAAAAACATTTCTTATTCGAATCTAACCACTTATATTTTTTCAATTTATATATAAATATGTGATTATTCAATTTATATATAAATAAATGATTGATTAAAGATCTTTTGAGTTGATAAACTCTTTCCCGTTATTTACTTTTTAAATATAATCGTTAAAATATAGATCGTGTAAAAATATATATTCATGTTATATATAAAAACAAAAGGAGCTTTCACTAAAATTATTGTATTTATTATATAATAAGATATTAATATTTATTTTATTAATATAGATATTTGGTTAATTTACATGCATCTTGATTGATCATATAAACCTTAAAATTAATGAATATATAAATATTAAGTGGCTAATTATAAATATTTAATATGCAAGAGCACGACATGGGCAATATTTATGAATGCTTATTGCAATATTCAAACAAATTGACAGATTTATTCCGAATAATGTTGTAGGCACAAGTGAGAATATGCTTGAGAAATATGTTTTCCTCTTGGTCCCAACTCTTCTTTCATTTCCATCAGAACATGACACGTGTGCTGTTCTTCTCAATGAAGGAAGGCCCAATGTACAGAGCAGGCAGGAGATAATAATGAAAAGCAGACTCATGCTATGATGTGGCCATGGCATGCATGCTAGCAAGAAGCAAAACGATGCATGCTTCCTCCATACTCATAAGACAACAAAGGTTTTTGAACCACGAGATAGTAAAGCCATCACTATTTATGCGCATGTGCTAGGCGAGGCAGTCCTGTTGTTTTTGTAAAATTGTACTCGGATTTTAAAAAAAATCATACACTCGATTTTTTTTTAAAATGAT
This sequence comes from Populus alba, assembly GCF_005239225.2. Lineage (NCBI taxonomy): Eukaryota > Viridiplantae > Streptophyta > Magnoliopsida > Malpighiales > Salicaceae > Populus > Populus alba. Next base: position 3,582,823 of record NC_133294.1, on the reverse strand, counting down.
TTTATGTTTTTTAATCATACACTCAAATTTAAAATTTGTACTTGCATTTCTAAACACGTCCGAATGCATTTCTAAAGACATCCTAAGAGTATCTCTGATGTGTTAAATAAAAAACTAAAAAAAAAGAGTAATTTAACTTTCAAAGAATGCTAAATAAAAATCTTTTATAAAAATATTATTTCTATATATTTTATAAAATTTATAAAAACTTTACAAACAAATATTTATTGTAATAATACTTTTTTTACTAGTTTTTATTAAAAATCCATGTTTTTTTTTGTTTGTTTTTCATAAAACTATCTTATTTTATAAGTTATGTTATAGGTTTGATAAATTCATCCAAATTAAATAAATATATTTTTTTTTAATAATTTTTTTAATTTCATCTTGAGTTAATAGATAATTATCTATACTATTTTTAAAATGCAAAGTCAACCAATAGATTGTTAAAATAATTATATATTAAATTTATTAAAATATTATTAACTTTTCTAAATAACTTTTTATTATTTTATTATTGGAGTACATATAAATAAATAAAAAATAAAGTCTCGCCTTCCAAATGCTCTAAACAAAATAAACAAATCCCACACAAGAAAAGTGAACAAACTTTCAAAGGTAGTAACTTTTTAATTAACTAATCGCATCTGGTAAAACAAAAAACTAATTGTATATGTGAATTGGTGAGAAAAATAAATTATTTGTTTATACAAGGAAAAATACAGAGAATACACTGAAAAGTACATCTAAATCAAACTTAATATTGCTATTAATTAATAATTTACAGAAAAAAAAATAATTAGAGGGTCAATTAATTACAAACTCTAATAAACTTTTTTTGTGAAGAGGCTACGTAAATTGAAAAGATTACCACCATTTCCAACATTAGTAGTGCTACTACCACCACAATCACCGCCAGCGCTTTTGGTTGCGCCACCGTCACTGCCGTCAGCACCGCGGACACCGCTTCTGCAACTCAAATGATTTCTATACCCGATACAAACGGGGACATTTATATTCAAAACCTTTGCTCTAGCACCATAAGTGCTGCCATTGACATTGGCTGTATTTTTACTGCGGCGAGGCTCGGTAACTTCTTTTTTACTGCTCGATTTCTCACCACTCCGAACCACAGGCTCAGGGAAGCTACTCTTCGTACCCGAACCACCTCCACGTCGAACCTGCCACACTGGGCTGCTCCGACTCAAATGGACTCCGGGTCGACCCGGGCTACTTGGCCATGACTTTCTTGATTTGGATTCCCCTGCCGAATTACTCCTCGAACAAGGGGCACTACTTACCTTCCGGGTTCCGGGAGCCCCGGGAAACAACTTGGGTCGGGTCACACTGTTCCCTTCGGATCTACTACGTGAAAACGGCCATATGTTGATATTCAACTCAGCTGAACTCGCTCCATTTTGACTCCTTTTCTCTCTCTTTTTATCCTTGTCCTTGTCCTTATCTTTCTCTTCTTGTTTCTTGGCAGCTGTTGAAGTTTTCTTGTCACCTTTCTTGAATATCATATCTTTCCATCTCTTGGAACTGCTTGTTGGCTCCATGGTTATGCTTGCTGGCGAGATTTCGGGTTCAGGGTCAGGTTGGGAGATGGGAGGTTCGGCTTCGGTTGAGTCAGGGTCAGGATCAGGCGGATGGTTGTTGTTGTTGTTGTTGTTGGGGTGGTGGAGGAGGTAGAGAGGGAGGAGGACACCATCAACAAAGAGTTCATCAGCTGTAACAAGATTTGGTTGAGGGAAAGATGGGTTTTGGACCATCCAGAACTCGAATTCGGGTGGTGAGTTTGAATCACTGCTTGCTCTCCTTCTTCTACTGCTGCATGGAGAGAGGATTACTTGAGGTTCTTTAATGGATATTCTTTGTGGGCTATCCATATTGTTGGATAATGAAAGGGAGAGAAGGGAGGTTTGTTTTTGAGAGGAGAGGAAGTGTGGGGGAAGTTTCTCTGTTTTCTTGGGACTGAGCTTGGTTCAGAGTTCAGTTCAGCTTGACCCTACAAGAGCTATAAACAAAGGAGAATGAGTTAATAAAAATGAAGATATGGGAGGGCTAAGAGGTTGGGTCCATTATATATGCAACCATGTAATAAGAAATTATAAAATTATAAGAAATTATATATGCAACCTTTAGTTTCTACAGGAACACCTGCATAATATATTCTCAGTGTTATTAAACTTAGCTGGGAAGACTTGGGTAATGTTTGTTTGTGTGTTTATAAAGTATTTTTGAAAAATAAATTTTTTTTTAATTTAATATTTTTTAGTATTTTTATATTATTTTGATGTGTTAATATTAAAAATAATTTTTAAAAAATAAAAAAATATATTATTTTAATATATTTCTAAATAAAAAACATTTTAAAAAATAATTAGTATCATATTTTTAAATATCCCTTTAGTTCACTTGGGGTTTAACCAAATTTGAATTTCAAATAACTAGATAGGAGTTGACACTATTTAAGTTTAAAAAAGTTTAAGAGACTCCATAAATCAACCTATAATCAAAATAAAAGTTAATTTTTTTTAAAAAAAAATATCATTTTAATTTTTAATTTTTTGTAATTAAAATATATATTTTTTAATTTATTTAAATTAATCTGAGTTAATTCATTTAACCTATAACTTTAGCCTAACATTGAGTCATGTAACTTTGGTTTTTTTTTTTTTATGGTCAAATTAAGTTCATGTAAACTATTTACATCAGCTTTAAGAAGTTAATAAAAACCATAGTACTATGATTGCGAGGTTCAAATTTTAGATTTAATGATAAGATTATTCCGGTACGATAGTTTTCATATACTTGCCTTCATATCTCCCAATCATATCTTCATCAAACCATTTATATACATGGATTGATGTATATCATGAAAATTTATTACAAGATCATTTTCTTAATTTGAATTCTGAGCACGTGGCTCCATCAAATCTACTTGCGTTCATAGTAAGAGATTATTTAGTTAATAATTAAGGATATTGCTTGTATCTATCCAGCCATTTTTGTGCGCGTTGAGTTAGTTAACGCTTTCTGTCTAAATCATGACAACTGTAGATGTCATGAGAGGTCATAATTATCATCATATACTCTTTTTTTTTTTTTTTTTTACCTCAAATGAAAATATCCATTGTTTTTCATTGATTTTGATTGTAGAATAAAAAAGGTATCAGTTCTACTGTGTTTGTGGCTTGGTATTGTCATTTTCTCATCAGATTCATGCCGCCTCTTCGTTTAGATCTAAATCTTAGACAAAATGAGGGTTGACATCTTGCATTATTTTTAGAATAATATAAATTATATTTTAAAATTTTATCTAAAATTTAAGTTCTTGAATTGAATTAATTCTTTAACATGGTATCATATTCTTGATAACCAGGTGGTTACGAGTTCGAATCTCACTACCCTTATTTATTTAATAAAAATTAAGCACAAGGTAATGTGAGCATGTATAAATTTTCAGGCCCAAAGAGTTTTTATTTGAAAAAATGCGTTAAAGAATAATATAAATTATATCTTGAGACTTTATCTAAAAACTTAAGTTTTTAAGTTGAGATGATTCCTTGACTTTATCCCATCTTCTATGTATAAACATAATATTACTTCTTGATTATATATTTGAACAAAAAAAAAATACAATTTATATGTTTTTTTAACGGTTTTCAATGTTTCTAAAGTATTTATATATATATTTAAAACCATCCCAAAAAATTAAAAAATTAAAAAATTTAAAAGTTTTTTTATTTCAACTATAATAAAAATTCTAAGATGCTAACTTCAACATATAAATTTAGAAATCAATTAAAATAAACGATCATTAATCACTTCATGAACTCTTGAAAATAGTATATGAAACATGATTTTAAAAAAAAAAAAAAACATCTAAAACAACTTTGTTTTCAATAAAAAATTAAAATAAAATTAAAATAATTTTTTAAAAAATAAGTTAATAAAATCTCATGATGTTAACTAGATCATTTGAATTGCATATTAACATAGTTAATTAACTCAAATTGAGTTTCATAACAGAATTATAAGAATTTAAAAGCATTTAAAGTTTATCATTACAAATATATTACTAAACAAAAAAAATTTTTTTAGGTTTTTTTTTTATTTGAAAACACAGTATAAATCATATTTTTTTCCCCCGAAGGTGCCTTTCTATGGAGATTTGTAATAGTCCCTGTTTTGGAAGTGAATACGTGATGATCATCAAGTGCTCCGTAGAAAGACATTACAACTTTGGGAGTCAGAATGGGACCCACTTTGTTTCAAAAACATCTTGACCATCCAATGGACTGAAGTCTAAAGGGAAAGTATAAGACCTACGGCTCGAAACACCCATGGGGTTTGAATTCAAATCATAAAGACCTGGCAGCTGATGATTCGTACATCCAACTTAGTTCAAGTCTTTAAATTAAATTTAGTGACATTAACGTTAAAATATAATTTAACTTAAAGAAAATAATATTATTTTATTTATTTTAAAAAAATTCTTAAAATAATATTTTTTTTATCAATTCGTTAATTTAAGGTCTATTCAGGAGTATAGTTGTTGATACTTTTCGAAGTGTTTTTCATGTCAAAATACATTAAAATAATATTTTTTTTATTTTTAAAAAATTATTTTTAAAACAACGCATTAAATCAATCAAAAACATATATAAAAAAATTAATTCATTCTTAATATAAAAGTTTGAGGAATGCTGTTCTTGATAGTCAAATAAATAACACTTGGATAATGATTAAATATTTAAAAAATTTTATTCAATGAATAATAAATAGAATATTAAGACAATAGAAACTTGATGATATGTAAATAGGTACTACAATATAACCCAATTGGCATGCAATGCATTATTTCCCTCTAAAGGAAAAATATAAATCAGTTCTTTCAATGGAGATTAAAATAATTTTTGAGAATATGGTTGTAGTTATTTTTTAAATTATTTTTCATTTGAAAATGTATTAAAATAATATATTTTATTTATTTTTTAAAAATTATTTTTTATATAAATGTATCAAAATAATCTAAAAATATAAAAAAAATTAAATTTTTTAAAAAATATTTTTGAAACAGTAAAACAACAATCTAATAATCTTTGTACGCCATAGCCATACAAGTAGACACCACTCTCTCGACTTCACTTCTTCCCAAGAAAAAGAATCTAAAAGTCTTAGTTTCAAGATTACACATCAATTAAATATACACTATGTCAAGATGCTTGCCACCCACCAACGTACAGTTGTCCTTCATGAAGTTCTCGATTGGTTTAGATAATTGGATGAGCCATTGTCTCATATTATTCATCTTTGTTCGCATAGAAACCTCCAGCATACTACATGTGATGCATTGCGAAATGGACAAATTCTTACAATCTTCATTTCTCCCACAAGAACACCAACTATACATGCATCAAGATAGATTTGAAAGTGAGTGAAGCCTTCATGTCAAGTGCTCAACTGCACGTATTATAGCTGATTATACCATATGATCTCTTATCTTTACAATAATGCACATCGATCTAGCTAACGACTAGTGAGCATGACAACGATTCATGGCAAGATGGGTTCCACAAGATATCAACTAAGGATCTGAACCATGTGATGGACATATATAAAATTAAGTCAAATGTATAAAAATATAATCCTTCACACGGTTGCCATCATGAAAGTATTGCTAAAAATCGAAGAAAGAAAGAAAGAAAAGGGGCGTGTAAGGTGACAGCGTGAGTGGACCCCTAGGGATGATGGGCTAGGTGGTTGGCTTGTGAGCTCGTAGGAGCGACGGTGAGTTGGTGGGGCACTTGGAATCCAACAAGCAAGGATGATCAGAGAAGAGAAGAGATGTTTGCATGGTAGATACGGGCTTAATTTTTATGTGTTGTTGATGAGGTTTGTTTTTAGGGAAAATGATCAGTCATGTGCATGCAAAAACAAGCATTATTTCATCAACCCTTTTGGGTCCCATTCACACTCGCACAGCATACCCCTTCACTCATTCTTCCACCTTGACAGCAACTGCCCCATGGCTTTTTGGAGGTAGCTGTTGTTTTAGCCTGTAAATTGCAATGCCTTCTTGGCCTAATCAATGATCATCTGCTCACTGGTTAAAGTTTGGCAAGTTAATTCCAGATAATACATTAAAGTTCATCACCAGCTACCGTCTGCTTTCTTGAAACACAACCAAGAAAACTGGTCTAGTAAGATTAGGTTTAACAACAGTGATGGTTAAATTGTATTTATGTGACTGTTGGATCGGATGTGATCTAGATAAACAGTGCAGAAATCACTGTATCTGTTTCTGAACGGGCAGTGCCGGAAGCATTGAGGAAGATGCTGCGTGGAAAATGCCAAGGGGATGCGTAAGATCAAGAATGTACTTAATGTTGGAAAAACAAGAAAGGGTTACGGGAGATGACTTTCCACTTAATGGCAGTGAGTGAGTCTGTCTTGGTATTTGTATTATTGTATGTTTGATTATTGAGGAGGATGCAGTTGGTGCCTCATCACTGCCTCCCAAAAGTGCATTTCAAAAACCTACAAAAAGAGAGACTGCACCATGTGGGCTTGTGGCCATTTGGTACGAAATTTCTTGACACTCTGTTCAACCATCAAGAACTTGGAAAAAAAAAAAAAAAAGGATATTGTTTTTCTTTTTTATTTTAATGTCAAGTCTAATATCTGCCAGCTTTATAGCATCAAGGCCGGTTTCTTTTTCAGGGTGGGTTTATTTCGCATAAATATTTCTAAAACAAGATCACATGTATGAAGTTTTTTTTAGAACGTTTGGTTAGTAACAAAGTAAAAAATACAATAGATTAGGTTGGAAAAACCTTAAACTGAGTTAGGATTTTTCAAAGTTGACCCTGTGTGTTTTTGAGAAATTTTTATTAAAATTTTGTTTAGTATTATGGTGTAACATGCGTTTTATCGTAACTATAAATTTAAAAATATTTGATTAATCAACACACATAGTTTTGCATGCGTTCCATTAAAAACTTTCTCTTAAAACTTTGGTTGAGAAAAGCCACTATTTTAATCAACACACCAAGTTCTCTATCATAATATAAAACTCTCTTATGCTTAAGTTAGTCAATCATAAAAGGAAGACAATGTATAGCGAATGTATGTTGAGATTATTATGTATAGTTATGTTTGATATGGTCTTATGTGTTATTTGTTGGCTTGAGATATTTATACGCCTTGTCACATTAAATTACCTTGTAGAACATGGATTTTTTTTTTTTTTTTTGTGGTAGCCTTTGATGAGACAAATAGATTACCACACTAATAATTCTTGCCTAGGAGGTTATGGCATTGCATTGACAAGACATAGCTCCACGCGTTACGAGGTTGTAGTGCCATGCTGACACCTTGGAGGTCGTAACAGTGCAAGTATAAGCATTTGTTCGACGTGCCATCTATTCGGTCAGGCCCAGTTTGGCTTCCAAAAAGCTATCTTGTCTTGGTGTGGCCCACCTAGAAAGGGATTGGGCCTAAATTCCAAACAACATGCTAAGCCATGGCCAACAACCAACAACTTGGTTGTCCACTATTTATTGTCCGACCACGACATAAGCAATATAGTGAACAACAAAGTCGCTCGTTATTTGTTGCTGGGCTAAGGCCCAAACATGATAATTGTTTATTGTTTTCTTTTTGTAACATCAACAATGATAGTAAAATAATGATGATGATGTCGAGTTATAATGAAAAAACAATGATAACAAGTGTTAATGATGGTAGTTATGGTAGTATTTGTGAGGGTGAAGATATAGGTGGATGTAATGGTGATGGTGAGATGATGGGTGAGTTTATTTTGCATAAATATTTTATAAATAAAAAAATTACATATAATTTATTTTAAAAAAAATTTAGAATGTTTGGTAAGTAACAAAATCAAAAAATATATATAATTGACGAAATCAAAAAACTTCAAACTGAGTTGGGCCTTTCCATGTTTGGCCTTGTGGATTCTTGAGAAATTTTTATTAAGGCTCCGTTTGGTATTTTGCATTTTACCCCAACTATAGATTTTAAAGTTTTAGTTAATTAACACACATCATAGTTTTGTATAAATTCCACTAAAATCTCTTTTTTGAAACCTTGATATGATTTGTAGCTTTTCTAAAATTTATTTTTTGAAATCACAATTATAAAAACTATAACAATGCTAACACACACTAATTTGGGTTGAACTACTTCATAAACTCTTACAAAACAAGTTTTTTATCATAATAGAAGACACTTCAATATTTAAATTAGTCAATCATAAATGAAAAATAATGTATAACAAAGGTATATTGTGATTATTGTGTGAAGTTTTCATTTGTGGTAGCCATACGAGCAATGGTAAAAGTTGTGACAGGGAGATAATGTTTATTAAAATTGTTAATTATTATTATAAATAAATTATTATTAGATTAGGTTGGAAAAACCTTAAAACTTAGTTAGGATTTTTCAAAGTTTGCCTTGTGTGTTTTTGAGAAATTTTTATTAAAATTTTGTTTAGTATTGTGGTGTGATTTGTGTTTTACTCCAACTATAAATTTAAAAATATTTGATTAATCAACACACATACAATCTTACATGGATCCAATTAAAAACTTTCTTTTAACACTTTGGTTGAGAAAAACTACAATTTTAATCAATACACACGAACTCCTACCAAACAAGTTCTCTATTATAATATAAAACTCTATGATGTTTAAGTTAGTCAACCATAAAAGGAAGACAATGTATAACGGAGGTATGTTGAGATTATTATGTATAGTTATGCTTGATATAGTCTTATGTGTTTTTATTTGTTGGCTTGAGATATTTATACACCTCGTCACATTAAATTACCTTGTAGAACATGGATTTTTCTTTTGTGGTAGCTTTTGATGAGACAACTAGATGTGAGATAGCTATTAGTGAGAAAGATAGGTACCACACTAATAATTCATGCCTAGGAGGTTGCGGCACTGCATTGACAAGACATAGCTCTACGCGTTACGAGGTTATAGTGCCATGCTGACAACTTGGAGGTCGTAATAGTGCAGGCGTAAACATTTGTTTGACGTGCCATCTATTCGGTCAGGCTCAGTTTGGGTTCCAAAAAGCTATCTTGTCTTGATGTGGCCCAACTAGAAAGGGGTCGGGCCTAAATTCCAAACAACATGCTATGCTATGGCCAATAACCAACAACTTGGTTGTCCACTATTTATTGTTCGACTATTACACAAACAATATAGTGAACAACAAAGTTGCTCGTTGTTTGTCGCTGGGCTAAGGCCTAAACAAGATAACTGTTTACTATTTTCTTTTTGTATCATCAGTAATGATAGTAAAATAATGATAATGGTGGTGGTGAGATGATGGGTGAGTTTATTTTGCATAAATATTTTATAAATAAAAAATTACATATAAATTTATTTTTTAAAAAATTAGAATGTTTGATAAGTAACAAAGTAAAAAAAAATATAATTGACGAAATCGAAAAAAACTTCAAATTGAGTTGGGCCTTTCCATGTCTTTGTGGATTCTTGAGAAATTTTTATTAAAGCTCCGTTTGGTATTGTAGTGTGGTTTGCGTTTTACCCAAACTCCAGATTTTAAAATTTTTAGTTAATCAACACACATCATAGTTTTGTATGGATTCCACTAAAATTTCTTTTTTGAAACCTTGATATAATTTTTTAATTTTTCTAAAATTTATTTTTTAAAATCACAATCGTAAAAACTACAACAATGCTAAACACACACTAATTTGGGTTGGGCTACTTCATAAACTCCTATAAAACAAGTTTTCTATCATAATAAAAGACCCTTCAATGCTTAAGTTAGTCAATCATAAATGAAAAATAATGTATAACAAAGGTATATTGTGATTATTGTGTGAAGTTTTCATATGTGGTAGCCACAAAGGTGGTGGTAAAAGTTGTGACGGGAAGATAATGTTTATTAAAATTATTAAATGATATTATAAACTAATTATTATTTATAAAATTTTACTAGCTGAAAATATTTTTTAATATATAAATTAAATTTTAAAACTAATGATAAAACATTTAGGTTAATAAGTTTTCTAATAGAATATTTTCTTAAACAAAAACAAACGTATGAAAAATCAGAAAAATATTTGTCTATATAATATTTTATACAAATCAAATCTCTTATTAGTTTGGTAACATGTCATCTTCATCGATGTACTCTGAAAAGCTTTCTTGATTCTTGTCAAGTCATAGACTTAACGTGACAAGTTGATGAAAGATACAACACATACTTATATAGGTCATTAGGCAATAGGTAGGCCTAAAAAGCTTGTAGATGCTGCCATGGCCTCCAATCCCTGCACCCCCCCTTCTATGGTAAAAAGAAGAAGCAGGAAAGTCGATAAGATAGAACCTTAAAAGACTGCAATGGAAGGAAATATTTCGTATTTTATATAGCATCAGGAACAAAAAAAAAAAAAAAAAACTTTACCTTATTTAATTAGCACATTCTCAACCCAACTATTATTGATAACAATCTGTTCAATCACCTACCTTGTGTCGTTAATTCTTGTCAAGAATCCTCTTGTGCATGGAGGTTTTTTTTTTTTTTTTTTTTAAAAAAAAAACAAAATGCTACTACACTTGTTTTAACTCATGATGTTGTTTACGGTTCTGTTATAAATTAATCATGTTAATTTTAATTAATTTAAAATAATATCATATTATGATATTTTTAATTTTTGTTTTAAATTAAATTAATTGGATCGATTGAATCATCTATTAAATCAAGTAGGTCTGATTAAATTAATTTTCATTTAATTTAATTTAAAACTCAATTTAGATAATTTTAAATTTGTGGATAATCAACAAGCTTAATAACAATGCTTTTTTTTTTTTAATGAAAAAAATGAATTGTCGTGAATCATTATTAATTAAAAATTAACAATTTATTGTGTTGTGAACAAATACCTTGATTTCACTCAAATCAAGTGAGCTGCTGTTGTGAAGTCAACTAATAAACGAAAGAAACGATCGTATTTTTTGTTTATGTTGTCTCAAAATATGACCCAACTCAGCGCAATAATGCAAGATGTACAAAGGGGAAAAATAATAATAATAATTGTGGCATTGGAAAACTCATGGCAGGCAGAGAGTCAGAGACAGCATGATCCTTGATGCTATAATGACAAAAAACACTTTGACATCTGAATTATGATGTACTAGAAAAAAGTATGAGAGGGTCTCTTTGCCTTGAATTATTGTATGTGGCCCTTTATAAATCCTCAAACATTTGTAATTTAACCTTAACAAGTAGATCCCATGTTTCCTCACTTCTCACCTTATATTCAAGTTCTAAGATCAATACTATAAAAAATGTATATATTTTTTAATTCACTAAACAGATGTAAAAGTGTGTTATTGAGTTTATTTAAAAATAAAATTAGCCTCCATTGATAGACAAAATGATATAAAAATATATTTATTGATCGTTAAGAACAATATATTTTTACTTTATATATAAATTTATTTTTTTAAAAAAAAAAATTTGAAACATAACTGATTTTATGTTCTTGAATTTACCATATGATGCCTGAATATATGACACTGTAAAAATTATTAATGAATGATTGAGCTAGACAAGGATTAAAAAGTATGTTCTATTTATAGTTTTTTATCCGACTTCCTCTGCTTAATAATATTGATGAACACGGATCATAACATATAAATTATATTTTAAAAATTTTAAAAAATAAAACTTATCACGTTTTAAGTTTATTTTTCTAAAATTATTAATTTGAGTTTTATAAACTTCAGTGCTACTAGAGTTTTATATGATTATTAATTTCAGAGTTTACGAGATTAATCGAGGTGTGTTCAAGCTGACCTGAATATCAATATTAATAATAATAAAAAAATTTTGTTTCATAAATCTTGTTTCGGGGTGTAAAGACATGCGAGCAAGCTGAAATTTGTTGGAGGCTGGCCTAAACAAAACTAGTAGTGCTTTATTTTGATTCTTTGTTCTTTCTGTGAAGAAATCATTTCAAGCTATAATCTATGATCTGCAATCTTTCATGATTTAACATGTTCTTTTTTCGCTGGCTACACCATATTTATAATTGATTGTCATACATTCAATCATAATTTCCAGCTGGTTAAACAATGATAACAATACTTTAAATTTGTAATTACAAAAAAAGAGAGGATGGTGAATTTCATATGTTAATTTGCTTATCATGTCACTTTTGATTCTTTATATATATCTTTGATAAAATAGCAATAGGGATCTTGAAGCCCTAAAATATTAAAATCTTTATAAAACTATGCCTCTAAAATTTCTTAATTAAATTTTATCCTAATCTAATTATTAGATAAAACATTAATTATAGTTATTTTTTGTCATAATAATCATTTAACCCTCATCCTTAAATTTTTGAGTTTGAACTTTATAATAAGTATTCAATATAACTTTTTTAGGCCAATATCATCTATACAAAAACTAATCTGAATTAATACAACAAACCCATTTAAATAATACATATACAATAACAAAAACATTAGAGTCAATATTTAATGTTGTTGTTGTGATAATTTTTGTAATTATAATTTTAAAAAACAGGTTTTAAAAAATTACAAATTATATATTTTTTAAAACTTCTTGTTGGGCAAAAACAAAACCCTAATCACATTACAAAATAGAACCTTAATAACCTTTCCAAAAAAAAAAAAACAAAAAAAGTACTGAAAAAAACTCGATCATTTAAAGAGATAGTAGTGGATATGCTCTGCATTTAAATGGTTACTACAAATGGAGAAATTATTGCTGTCACAACCATAACTGACGACCTGTTTGGAAACGCGTTTCCCAAAAACAATGTTTTTTTTTTCTTAATCTAATTTATGGAGGTTGGAAGAACAATAACTCAGGCAGGTAAGAAGGTGGTGTTGGTGAAGGTAAAATCATACCAACACTAATCACCTCTGGCTCCGATGCCCGGAGCATGGAGTAACTATCACGACTGGAATTCGGGTGGACCCATGCACCAGTGTCATGGCTTTATGCCTCGAGCTCACGGTGGCCAATACACAGGTAATCTAGTCGGAAAGAGTACCTTGGCCATGGCCAATGATGAAGGTGAAGCTAAAACAAAAGCCATGATTATTGGACATCGGTAATGGTGATGACTATGTGGTTGGACCATGTGCTTCAGAGCACTAGACCTTGGGTTTCACTTCACCACTTCTCTCTCTCTCTCTCTCTCTCGATTAGCACACTCTTTGACTTTGGTTTTGCTTATGGTTCTTGTCATTGTATAAAAAGGAGTTCTTTTACTCCTATTATCACTCTCCCATGAGCATGTATATTCTTCCCTGAACCCATGAGCATGTATACTTCCTTTTTTCTGGAGTTTTTTTGTACTCTAGCCCAATAAGATATTTTAAAAATAAAACAGTTTAGAAAATATTTTAAAAATAGCATCTAAACACGAAAAGTTGGAAGAAAGTATTATTAGTGACTTTCTCAAATTACAGAATGGTCTGATATAATTTATAATTAAAAAAAAAAACGATAGAGAAAGAAGGGAAAAAAAGATGAAAACTAATCTTAGAAGTAAATTAAAATTCTAAAAACAACACTACCTGCTAAAAAAACACTTGATGAGATAAATTTAACAACATAGAAATATTATCTATGATAAATGAAGTAGGTCATATAAACTGTTCAAAGATGGTGATATTTACTTGCTTTTGAACAATTTATATAGATCACTTTGATTATTATTGATAATATTTTTTGGTATTGTTAAATTTATTTTGTCGAAATATTTTTGACAATATTAGTATTGTCAATCATTGAAGTTTTGATACGTTTTCAAAATCTTTTTTTTTCTTTTTTTATTATATTTTTTTTGTAAATTATGCCAACTCATTTTACAATTTGTAACCTGCAATTCTTTAAAATACTATTTTTAAAAATATTTTATGTACAAGGTTATTTTATTTTTTAATATGCTTAATTAAAAAAAAAAACGCTTTTTTTTGGGTGGTTATGATGTGATGCTTGTCCAGCACTATTGTTGTTATTCTATTATTGTATGGCCTTTCACAATGATGTAAAGAAAACCGAAATTGTGACTATTATCACATGCAAAAGAACGTTTCTTGCACCTTCTGAAGTGAATTCCCTCAATTATTGCTCGAGACGAGGCTGGTATATATGAGCTATGGTGCTTGACTGCTTGGTGTGTACGTACGTATTAGAACAGATAAGAGATAGTGCTCTACTATTAAGCTAAGTCTATAAACTAAGATCATTTGCATCATATGTGTGCTATCAAGGACAGCATTTTTTTTCCCTAAAGAACTTCATATTAATGCAAGTACCTTTTCTTCTTCTTCTTCTTCTTCTTTTTTTTTTTTTTCCATACTACTGCCAGCAGCAAATCAATATTATAAATAATATGTTGTGCCAGACCTGCATTTGGATCTAGCATGACCCAAGTATCTGGGTTTGATAATTATGTCAGGCTTATGTATTTTTTTTTTTTTAAATATAAGAATTCACTTATAATTATTTTAAAAATATATTTATTTTGTATTTTTTTTTTTTTTAACCAAATATATTTTTATCTTTTCTATATTTCTTTATTTTATTTTAGGACATTAACCACATCCATCCTTAAAATTCACTCATTTTTTTTATTAATCTCTAATTTTAGTGAATAAATCATTTACAAAATTACACAAATTAAAATATTTAAAAAGACATAAAATCTTTTAAATATACAATATTTGCATTCCTACAACATGATATATAAATTTAAAAGTTCAAAGTTTTCCCTTGTGATTATATATTTCAGATTTTCCTATATTCTAATAGTTATAATGTAGAATAAACTTTTTTACAACAAACTTTGACAATTAAATCATGCAACATCTCAAATTTAAAAACCTTTAATAAACTGACCAAACTTGGATGGAAACAAAAAACTAATATTTTCATCCACAATGTATACAAAAAAAAAAAAGTTTATTTTTGAAAACATAAAATAAATCACTTAGAAACTTGATATTTTTTTTTATTCTTTTTTCTTTAAATATAAAAAATTTATAAAATAATTTGCGCAAAAAAAATTGTAGTAAAATTCTACTGCATATAAATGAAAAATCTTATTTTAATGAAACAATTTTTGTTTTTACAGTTCAATTATGTTGTTGAAAAATTTTAATTTTTTTGACCCAGGTGCTTGAATCTAGCACCCATGTCAAACCCAAACCTGGATCTAGCATCATTCATAGTTGCCAGACCAAAGCAAACAACAAACAAAAAAAGAATAATTATAATTATGTACTTTAGTTATCAGGTGAGAAAGAAAAAAAAAAACACAAACAATCAATCACCGATGATAATTCAATCATGATATATCTACATGTGTTGCTCCATGTTGAAGAGCACGATTGCACATCTAATCATACAACGGATAACTAGATTTAACCACTAGGAAGCGTCTCCACGCCTCCTTATTGGCCCACTCGTTGAAGGTGTGTAAAACAAGTGCTACCAACTTTTTGATTAAAAAATAAAAAAATATAATGTGAACATACTACAACACCTCCATGATCCTCTTAATTATACAAAATATCTATGAAAAAAAAAAACCAAAATACCGCAAAAGATAGCTGTTTGTATTTTATGAGGCCAAAAACATTATTTGTTTATATTTGAAAATAATAATAATAATAAAAAAACTGAATATCCTCGTGAAAAAAAGTTGAAAAAACATTTATTCGCTCATGAAAAAATAAAAAATTGAAAATAAAACTCCTATTACAAGACGTTGAAACTGAATTAGAAAATATCAAATTGCACCCTAGAAGATCATGTCATACAAAATTGAAGCCATAAAAAAGAAGCTGATTTCTATAGAAAAAGAAATAAAAAGGAAACGGCGGATAAAGAAGCAAGGTGACATGTACATGAGATTTTCCAGTAACGTGTAAAGAGGAAATTGAAAAGCCAAGCAAACAAAGCATGTGATCTATACATGGAACTTTTAGAAAGAAATCATAAAAAAAGTAAAGAATAATAATAATAATTAAAAAAAAGGCAAAGAAAATTTTCTGTTTGAAAGCAAAAGTTTCAAATCCTTTTTGGGATCCTTTCTTTTTGTTTGATAGATTAAAAAAAAGTGCTTAAAATCCCTTTCGGCTTTGTATGAAAAAGATTTGCTTCCTATCTTTAAAGAACATATTTTTAAAATCATCCACAAAACTTATATGAATTGATTCCAACAGTAACCCTAACCATCTAATCCAAAAAGAAGAAAAAGAAAAGTAAAAACACTTTCGATGGACTCAAATTCATTACTATTGAAAAGAAAGAAACTAGCAGTTAGATACAAGTAGGACCAATATCATCTAAATAGAATTGCATTTCCTGTCAATTTCAGTTGATAAAGTACATGGAGTCATGGATGAAGATGAACATAACATTTGAATAAAATCAATCCTGCCATGATAAATGTTCTTGGAACATATGTTCATGTCAGCTTATCTTTTGCCACAATTGCAAGGCCTTGATCTTAAATGCATGTGTTTCTTCAATGACGACCATGATCGTGAAGATGGGGGCCAAAAGATTCACTACTATTTTGGCGAAGCCATAAAATTATTCATTTTTATGAAAGGAACCTGAAGGTTCAAACGTACAAGTTCAATTGATGGATGTAGATCTGAGTTTCCCAGGATTATCATCCAATAAACAAACAAAAAAGCCAGAACTCTCAAATCAGATAGCAGCAATGAAAACCAAAAAAAAAAAAAAAGAGATCTCATGCCTGTCCCAAGAACTTTGCAGCTCTCTGAAGAGCATAAATTTGCACCTATCAATACACCTAAGCATCAGCTCCCAATTCCAATAGTAAAGTGTGGCTAATGGCATCTGATCCTGGGCCCTTGAATTGGATGGGACCTGAGATTGAATCAATAGAGTTAAAACACAACGGATAATCTTGGAGTGCATGTTTTACAAAGAACTTGGTGTAATAGAACTGGTATCATGTAAGCAAGCAAATTAAAGGCTACTGCTTGATAAATTTATGACTTACCAGGACTGATGTACCGATTCTTAAGTGCCCACTCATCCCTCAGGGATGCAAATTTTTTGAAAGGTGCACCTGAAATTTCATCGAGATTTTCAAATTTGCTGAACATGTTTCTAGGTTATATCCAAATTAATGATCAGTGCAAGCAACACATGCTATTAATTATTATACTTCTTCAGAACAAAGCAGAAGCTATTTATAATGAAT
The DNA here is from genome assembly GCF_005239225.2 of Populus alba. Taxonomy (NCBI): domain Eukaryota; kingdom Viridiplantae; phylum Streptophyta; class Magnoliopsida; order Malpighiales; family Salicaceae; genus Populus; species Populus alba. The sequence continues at coordinate 3,565,524 of NC_133294.1, read as the reverse complement.
GAAGCAGAGGCTACAGTTACTATCATTAGTCAGATGGAATTACACATTAAATAAAAAAGAGCAAAAGAGGATGCTTAAGAAAGAATTTATACCTTCAAGCTCTACCATTGCCTTCTTGATCACAGGCTTGAATTTACCTGGAAAAGAATAAAATACATTTTAATTTAAAAAACCTTTTTGTTGTGAGAGACAGAGAACTCAGGAAATGTCCCTAGACTGGTCCACAAAAAGTTCTCAGAACCTTTTGAAGCTTAAATTAGATCCATAATACAACATCCTAATGCAGCATGCTCTAACCCACAACATATTTTGTATCTTCAAACCAGGAAGTGAATGTATCTTGTCATCAATAAGGCGGTGCAAAACATGCTAAAGAAAGAGAGCATACCATGTCTCCTTTCCACATCCATCAAAGAAGTCAATGCCGTCCCTCCAACTGTCCATTCTGCAACAGGAGCACCCAAATTCCCAACCTGGAGACATAACATTGTCAAATTAAGAAACTAAATCAGTAGTGCCAAAACTTTGATGTTACAAGAAGTCAAGAATAGCACAACCTTTTAGTAGTCTTAAACCACTCAGACAAAAGGCAAATACAGCTAGAAGGATAGAATCACTCACTGATGATATCAGCCCAGTTTTTCCACTGTGAAGGAGAGCTCCTGCACCATAGCCCAAAGCATAGCAGTATGTAGAATCAAAGTTTGTAGGCAAACCACATCTTCCTTCATACCTGAGCAGTACAAACCATGTATCAGAAAACCAACAACAAATCATGCACTAATCTTTCCATTACACTCCAGGATAGGAACAATGTCCAATGTCTTGTCACAGATCATGTAATATTGGACAGAGTAAATAGTGACTCATAATAGAGATGTGATTTTTAGTTAATAGTTATAATCACCCAAAGAAGTGGGACTGGCCTTTGAAATGGCCTTTGTATGAACCTTCTTGCTTCCTCTTCTCCAACTCAGTCTCAACCATTTGAATAAGCATTTTCTCGGTCTCAATTTTGGCAACCTGAAGGTAAAAGCAGAGTTATGAATAATGATGCCAGCTTAATTACAATGGTTGAAATCAGACATAAAATGGTATACATAACAAAATACCTGGACATTTCCATGTGGATCTCTTTCAAGCATCAATTGTTCTTGAATTGCTGGTGGTAAAAAATCAAAAAGCTGCAGAGATTGATTTGTGAGTTTCTTTTTCCATTGCCCACCTTCATCTACGACATCATGGGCCAAAACCTCATTCAGTTCTGCTATAAGCTGCTGAACCTGAAAAGAAACATCCAATAAACATGATAATTTGAATGGGGATAGCTGTAGAATCAAAATGAACAATGCATTCAAATAAAGAGAAAAATTGACATTGCCACTATAGTTACAAAAAGGTAAACATCCAATAAACATGATTAATTGAACGGGGATTGCTGTAGAATCAAAATGAACATTGTGTTCAAATAAAGGAAAAAATTGACATTGCCACTAAAGTTACAAAAAGGCAACTTACCTCAGGAATGAAATCAATTAAACCTTCAGGAATAAGAATCACACCATAATTATATCCAAGATCAGAACGTTTACAGATTACATTTACTATGTAATCTGTAACATTTTTCAGCGTCAGTTTCTTAGCAGCAACCTGCAACAAGATAAAAGAGGGTAAGAGAACGTATATGGGAAGCTTTTCTGCAATGAACATAACTGAACAGTAGAAATTACAAAAATGATTTGGTCCAAGAGCTTTCCTACACACAATGTCAACTTTCCCAGATCAGCTTGAGCATTAATTACTAATGAGTTAAGAATGGGAATTACTTTGGAAGAGTCAACTAACAAAAAATGGGGATCATAATTAGATGCAACAAAGGAGGAAAACAAGGTACTTCAAACTTGACAAAGTCCAAAGCAGTCACCAACAATGGAACCATGTTTTTTTTTCCACAGAGAAGCACAACACATGATATACTGATAAATTACCAGTTAACAAACTCAACTGGTCAACTATTCAAAACTAAAGAAGCATATTAAAAGAAGACCTCTTCTCCAATGATGGTGATGTTCGGATGAGTTTGCAAGGCACACTCCAATGTAATGTGAGAAGCTGCACGTCCCATAAGCCGGACAACTGCAGGAAACACAGATTATGAGCAAGCTTACTTGCATAATCAGTAATGTGTATAACATGCTTGAGCACATTGGAGCAAGTATGGAAAAAGCAAATTCCTGATAGCCCTTTGCAATTAAGACAGGATCAGTTCTCAGTTGTGTAGTTGCAAAGAAAATAAAGATATCTGGATAACAATTAAAATGTAACTACATGGAAAATAGAGAAGTTAGTGGCAGTTCATGTTCTAGTGCTTGTTGAGGGAGAATGATAGGATGATTTAAATAGCCATCTGCACAATTCTATATCTGAGGACACTCATCAAATGCAATTAGCTAATATTAGTATTTATCTTCACTACGGATTCATTAAACAGATAATAGGAATTTATTTGAAAAAGAAAATCAAAGTACAAACTTACAGTGATAATATTTTCCAGTTGATCGAGCATCAACCATGACATTTCCAATCATTTCTGCATATATCTGCATGAACAACATACATTATTAATGTTCTATTGTGTGAAGCTGGTAACAAAAAGGATATCAAACTACTAATGGAATTAGGATTAATTGCAACCTCATCCCATTATAACAATATTGATAACACAGGCAAGATAAGGTGACAATACATGCTATAGAATCGTAAATGTCCAAAAATTGTTAAACAGAAATGCAAATTGCATACAAGCAATAATATGGCAACCAATTCAGTAGGGTCCAGCATAATACTGTCAGCAGTATTGCCTTTCACAATTAAATGTGCGGAAAAGATGTCAATGAAATGGGACAACTCAAGCATGGCGGGCAAGGCAGGTGTCAATGGAAAGTGCAAAGACTATCCCTGCACATACACACACAGGCACATATTTGTGTGTAAAAATATATTGCACAAACATGTATGCATAATGCATGCACATATACATAAAATTTAAGACCATGAGTAGCAAAATTGAGATTCTACAAAATCCATAATTAAAGAGTCAAGCTTTGGGAAATTTGCATTAGTGTAATGAAAGTTGTGATATATTAACATTTTTAGGAGAGTTAATTAAATGAAATATTTAAGGTTAAAAGTAACAAGTTTTCATGAAACGTTGAACTAGTGTTGCTCAATCATACTCGTAATCTGTAAGGTTTTTTATACAGAGATAAGATGCCGTGCTTCGAACAAGGAACTTCCATCCAACCACATACAATTTTCAAGCAAATTTTAATGAAAGACTACAATCAAGTAATTCCAACAACTAAATTCATAATGCATAACATAAGGAAAATCTGATATCTTAGCATTTTGATTCAAATAGGAAAGAATATTTATACTCACCTTGCAAGCAGTATCAAATCCAAAACTGGTAGGAACCTCCTTGCATTTCAAATCACCATCAATGGTTTTTGGGCATCCAATCACCCGAGTTTTCAAATTTTTACCCCTGATTGAATATTAAAGGAAACGAAAGTGACATCAACAAGGCTAATGGTAGTTGAAAAACCAGTTTTCTTCTAATCCAGCAGCATTCCTATCCCAATTTGAAAAATAGTACAATAACAAACTTCCATCAAGGCATACCTGAAGTTTTCAGCAAGGAGGCAAGCATTTGTGTTTGAGTCATCCCCACCAATAACAACAAGCCCATCCAAGTCAAGTTTCTTAGCTGTTTCTTCGGCTTGTTTAAACTGCAATTCATTCCCATTTATCCTATCAAGTCTTACAAAAAAACAAAGAGAAAAAAGACTAGGAAAATATACAAAAAAAAAAGTCTCCACTACAAACAAGTTCAGAAATAGTTGCACCTGCTCAGGTGTTTCAATCTTGTCTCTTCCACTTGCAATCATATCAAAACCACCCTAACAAAAAGAAGTAACAACCAAATCAGAAATCACGTTCTGCTTAAGAAATATATGCACATTCAATAACTAAAGAAAACAATGTTTAAGATAACTTTCACATGGTACACCCTTCAAATTGCATTGATCATTTAATCTACCAAACATTACAGCCTAGTTAATAATTCAACATCTAAACCTTACTTACTAACTCAAAACAATCCCACATTCAAATAAAAACATAAAAAACCACAACTTTACCTGGTTTCTATAAGGATAGATATAATCAGCATTCAATTCAACATATTTGCACTTCATGATCCCAGCCGGACCTCCCCTAAATCCATACAACACACTTCCTTTCGCCCGATCCTGCAAATAATCTACACCGCCACCACAACCAACCAATCACAAACCACAAACCATACACAACAATATCATCTCATAAAAACAACAATCAGAACCATTAACATGGCTTACCGTAGATTCCAGAAATAACATTATGGCCACCAGGTGCTTGTCCACCGGACAAAACGACACCAATCCTCAACTTCTGATCTGAGCTCAAAGTATCCACATTGTTTGGCACCAACATTGCTGATGGCTGCCCAAAAATCTTCGGAAACAACTTCGCTATCTCATCTGCCAAACACACCACAACAAAACCAAACAAGATCAAAACTTTAGAGATTAATTGATTAACCAAGAGTTTAGTTACGATAATTGATTGATCTAGGAGATTGGAGACAAAACAGACCAGGATTGCCAGCAGCGGAGCTAGGAGGACCGTCGACGATTTGGAAAGGGTTCTGGAGGACAGAAGGGAGAGGGAGTGCGTGATCAATGCGGCTAGATTGAACTTCGCTGTAAACGGAAGCGACGCGTCCAGTGACCGGAGCGGAGTTGCCGGAAGATGCGGCGACGGCGCCATTGATTACAGAAGGGGGAGCCATCTTTGGTAGTTACACCTAACTACACTCCGTTTAGGTTCCTTTTGTTTTTACGTTGTAAGAGTTGTAAGAGGGAGTGAGTGAGAGTGTGTTAAAAGGACCCTATACTTGTGTTTCGGTTCCGAATCATTGGAATCTCCGTCCCCAACATAGTCCTTTTATGTTTTATATGTTATCAATCAGCCCTTTTACTTATTTTTTTTTGTTAAATTATAAATACTTGCACAAACATACATGCTCATAAACCAAAAATAATAAGGATTTCAAATCCATTCAAAAACATAATTATATATAGGAACCTGCCCATCTAAAATCAGTTAGTGTTCGGTGTCTATAAATAATTTATAAGTAAATAGGTTGAAGTAAGAGTGTAAAAGGCGAAATAGCAGCCTTAATTTGATAGAAATTAAAACATAGTAATTGATTTGAACAAGTTTTCCTAATTAAGGGACCATGTGGGTGGGGGGACCCGGAGAGGTAGTTGCTGCCTGGCCCACAGATCTGAGGGTATTTTGGGCAATATGAAAATATTGCAGGCTTATGTTGGTGGACACGTGGCGAGATGCAGGGTTTGGTTGGGGCTAAATGGACGGTCTGGATTCTCTTGTTGAGTTTGTTGTGAGTACTTCACCTAACCACTGTTCTGTCGTTGGTGGGAGAAAAACCACTGGATATTCCAAGGATTTTTTGGGGATTATGCTCCAAGCGATCAAGAGCAGCTTCGGGATTTTAGTGAACGTAACACCTCCTCTATGGTTCCGAGTGTATTGTTAATATTGTTTGAAAAATGAGATTTAATCAATGTTATTATAATTAATTTAATGACTTCACTCAAACCGTTCAATTTGCCACTCGATTGTTGGGTTGTGTAGTATATATTAGATAGATGACCCTTGCTATATCGTGGATGGCCTATTTTGTTTTTAAAGTTAAAAAAAAAAACTTCATGCTAAACTTAGGAGTTAAAAATAATAGACAATTTGGTTTTTTAGTCAACCGAGTTTAATAACTTCAACTAATCTAATAATGCTTTTAAAAATAATAATGGCAACAAATAAACTAAATTAAAAAAAAATTGACATATAGAAAATAAAAAAAGTGACAATATAAAATATTCGAATCAACTCAAGTCAATTTATCGACTCTGTAACTCGGGACGTGAGATTGAGATAATTCCAAAGAAAAAAAATGAAAAAAATAACAGAGATTAATTCATAACCAATCAGATAATAAAAAATAAAATTTCAAAAAAAATATGCTAAAAAAATAGAAGTTCACTAAAGCTAACTTTCTAAATTCATGACCTCAGTTATGAGTCTCACAACACATTATAAAAGACAAATCTAAAAAAATCAAGAAGCAAAATCTTTAATAAAATAAATGCAAGGGGATGAAACCAAGAAAAAAAATGTAATTAAAAACCACAATCAAATAAATAAGGACTACATTTTTTGTTATATTTTTTCAAAACTTAATTTTATTTGTTAAATCTTTATAAAAAATATAATTTTGACATTCTTGTAGAATAAAAAAATCAATTGATTTAGGTAACTTAGGTTAACTTACTCGACTTTGTGACCTAGGAGTTACTTAGAATCAACCCCTAAGTCGAGTTTAAAAAACATGATAAAAAAAATAAGGACCTAATTTCTTCATTAAATTCTTTTTAGTTTTTTTTTTAGAATTTGTCTTAAAACCCATTGAATTTTTTTTGTAAATTTTTTTTTATCAAAATAATGTTATTTTAATATATTTTTAAAATAAAAAATTAGTTACTCGGGTAACCCTGATCAACCCACTCGACTTGTGACCATGGATGTGCTAGGGGGTTGACTGGGCTAGGTTTAAAAACCATAATAAAAAAAAATAAGAATATAACTTTTTTGTGAAAATTTTTAAAATCTTGTTGAATATTTTTTTTAGACGAAGTTCTTATGAACAGACTTAATCAACTCACTTGATTTATGATCTAGAACTTGTCAGGCGTTGACTTTTAAGTAGATTTTAAAAGGATTGAAAAAATGAGAATAAAATTTTAGTCCCGATGGATGATTGGTTTATATTCTTAATTCTATTAGAATGCCATTCCTAGACAAAACAATCCTATCCCTATAAAGTTTCCATTGTTTAATGCAAAGTTCTTAAATAGCAAGGATTTTTAATTCATGCCACACATCTTAACATCTTCAAATTCACGACTGATTCCCAGCCTTCGGCATAACCCTTGAAAATGCAGCAAGCACACCAGAAGTGATTCCTACTAGGCAGGAGACACCAACCCAAAACTCTGTTGAGTTATTACATGTCAACGAACTTTGAAGAGTATGATCATCGAATTATACTTGAAGTTTTCCATGATGTTAATCTGCACCAATTTGTTTTTATGCTGTAAATTCCAATTATGGACAATATTGATAAATTTTTTAGATGTTAGCGTTGCTAGTCAGCATTCTTGGTGGATGGTTACCAGCTCGGAAGGTTCAGTCCTACCAAGTATGTTGTAATGCTACCTCAAACAATACTATACAAACCTCAATCAGAATAGTTAAAAAGTTATTCATGATCTTGATTCACTTTACAAAATTTAATTTCTATATTGGAGGTTCAATTATTCAGTGCTAGGTGGTTTCTGCAGTTCCCAGTACTCATGGAGTTGATGCTTGAACTGTCATTACTTTATAGAATATATAGAACTTGTAAACAAACCTTTCACTTGGAAATTATGATTCTTGAAGTTTCAATGCACCAAAGTTTTAGATGTTTAGGGTTTAGAATTGCTAGCCAAGTTTAGATAACTAGCTAGATTCATCATTTTGCATAATATTGAACTTACCAGGTTTCAAGCAAAATGTGCTGTCACTGATCTTGAATGGAAGAAGAGGGGACCGGTATCAAGAACTCAGTAGTTAAATAAACGCCCATGTTACAAGAATTGCTGGCTTTTCTTGTCCTTTGGATTATGAAGTTTATGATGTGTGTGATGGGTAAAGTACTAGAAACAGCTAATTTGCCTTTATGATGCATTAGGGCAAATAACACAATCAACTTGTCTACTTTCCTACACTCCCCTGCCATACGCGTAAACCCCCGCACACACTGTTCTGCTGCTAAAAATAATCCAGTCCCAAACACTTGAAAGTAAAGAATGTGCTAACACTCGGTGACTAGCACGCATCAGAATATTATAATTTTTGAATCCTTAAAATTCACAAACCAATAACTAATCATGTAATTCTGATAAACATCATACTTGTAATCATCCATGGGTAGCTGTTTACAGGCAGAAACGAATACTTGTGCTAACACGTACGTAACCAGGCATCACATTTCAGAAAATGGAAAGGATTTAGTGTAGGATAATTGCATGTGGGATATTTCATGGAATGTGGGTATCAGTGGTTTCGACTCAACAACATTTCAAAGATTTGGAGATCTTCCAAGGTATAGCTAGAATATGTTTAATGAGGGGAATCTTCTTGAGCAAGTAATTGTAGGTTTTTGATAGTGATGAATAAAGAGGGAAATAAACTAGTGCAGAGATGCTAACTGGGATAAAGGAGACTGCATATAGAGTAATTTTTTCCCACCTTTCCTTACTGTATATCATCAGAAGGATTGTTGCTCCAAATGCTACCATCATCATAGCCACGGAAAAGAACAGAAATGTGAAGCCTATCATCAACTTATTAGGAAGTATATGCTTGAAATCTTTAAATCGAAACGGCGATGATAGGATAGAGAGGAAGGTAACGACTGCTGTCAAAGCAAAGGTAAGGGAGAGTACATCTGCCACAGTGAAAACCACAAAGAATGGTTTGTTGAGGAGGACAGGAACACCAGTGCTCTGATTCGGACCTCCTGGAACCGTGTAGGCTGCAGCAAAGGCAACGGTGGCAATGAGAACTGCTACCACAGAACATCCTTCTGCTGTTGTCTTTATCCATTCTTTGGCTAAATTGCGGAGTTCAGAGTTTGCAGTAAAGAAAAACCCTTCTGCAGTGAGCATCTTATTGTTCCGATGACCCTGGAAATGGGATGGAGTGACTTTTTCGACGCGCTGCGTTCTCACATGGATAACAAAGAGAACATGTCTTTCAAAAAACTTTTAAAAGAAAAAATATATACCATTAGACCATTAATTTTTTTAGATCTTTCTTCTTATAAAACAGTCATAAATTATTTTCTTAAGATGGATTGTTATGTAAACTCATCTACCATATCGCTATAAAGTGTGTAAATGGAATGTAATAATATTGCCCCACGTCTAGTCAAACTGCTTCAGGATTCAAGATTAGTATGACAGTCAAAAAATATTGTGCTTGCCTGTGAATTATGTGAATGATAGGTATGCATAGCTGGAAGGTAAAAGTGAAAAGTCTAAAAAGTGTACCTCAAACCAGAGTAACTCTTCCTGTAATAGGAATGCAGGACCTTCCATCTTCTCATCAGACACAACATCCTTCGATTTCTTTCCGACGTTGTGTAGAATGGAATTCCCATCATTATCAATCTTCCTTCCCAGCCTCTTCATAGGCACTTCCATTCGTGTCACAAGCTTAAAAATCTTCAGTTGGCGGTATTTGATTGCTACATGCAGTACATTTCTCCCTTCATCATCAATGTGTTCGACTGCCTGGGGATATGCTTTGAGTATTTCCTCAACAATCTCCACACAGCCTGACTTTGTAGCCAAAATCAAAGGAGTTTCTGCACGACTCTCCATTTGGTCTGGAATTGTATTATACAAATGTACTTCTTGCCGTTCTTGGCCTCCCTTTTCTCCATACTTGTGAATTTTAGGCTTCATCACGTCGATGCCAGAAGAAATACACTCCCAGGAGGTATCTTTTCTGACTAAAAACTTGGCAAGCTCCACAGCTGATCTATGCAGTTGTTTTTGCTTTTGAACCTTTTTCCTCCATGCTGAACTTCCACAAGATTTAGCTTTCAAGGAAATGAGTTAATTGGAAATTGTTTGTTGCATATAAATTCTGTCATGTGAGGATGAGTTTATTATGCAGAGACAAGGCAAGTTACATGATTGTTAAGAGGATTGACAGAAAAAGAATGGAAACTATAATACAAAATCCAAGAATTTATAGATGAGAAGTGCAATAATCATACTTCGATACCTAACTTAATGAATCCATCTTCAGGCTCTTGTTTAAAAACTGATGGGTTGCATGATAAAATCTGAAGACCAGTCATACCATCACCATCTCTTTGACCAATTAAATGTTCGTACTTCGATGCAATTTGGTAAGCCAAATCTATAGTCCAACGTAAGTAAAACGATTCAGCATCTGAATATCAACTTCATATGTTGAAACAAAATTGACTTGCAGATGGGGGGAAGAAATGAATTTATAATTGACAATGCTTACCAAAATGCAGAGAAAGAATGGCCATGTGAAGGATAGTGGTTTTATCACTTCTCTGTACATAGAATTGCAAACCAGATTCATCATATCCAGAGACTCTAGTAGCTAGAAAGTCGAACATATCAGTTTTTCCATACCGGGCCGCGCGAAAGAGAGCCGTCTCCCCATTGTGGTTGCGCATGCCTAACAATCCAGGGGCTTTCTGCAGAAGTTTACGTGCAATAGCTACAGTATGGTTGCTTGTGGCAGTCTCATGGAGGATTGTGTTTCCTACACCATTTTGGCGAGTCAACTTGTCGAGATGATGATCAGGCAACTCATCTAGTAATTGTTCTACCAAGGATGCTTCTTTGGCATATGTAGCCATGTGAAGTACTGTATCGTCGGTTACTGTTATTACGTGCAATGCATGATCCTGAAGCTTTAGGCAGAGATCTGCAACGCTCTTCGTGTTTCCTTTCATGAGAGCACAGTACAAGTCTCCGTTTATTTTCTGTTTAGGATCGATTTCAGTAGTACGGGAAGACATAAAAGGCTGCATGAAGAAGAGAGTGGTTAATTTTTTCCTTGAAACCAAAAAAAATAAAAAACGAAGAAAATTTGCTATTCCAATCCTCAACAACAACCTTCTCCTTTATATCAGAATTCTGCTATCTTGAATATTACGTAGATATTCCCTATTGGAGTACCTGCAGACGAATGGAGAGCAAAGTATAATATCCTCCCCTTTTCCAAAACTGTATACAGAAGCTATTGATTTCATGACTGCATCTGGATTATCCATCATCTTTACTTGTGGTAGAGTTAGAATCTTGAACTTTTCCTTAATTTATTGGAGAGTTATGATCACTAACTAGCCATATAGTTTTCCACCCATCTTACCTTTTTATTTCTTTAATTCCAAAAAATTAAATAATACTTTGTATTGATCTCTTAAAATACACTATTCTTTTCTGGTGAATTCTTGCTAATGAGCTTCTCTTTTGAAGGATATTTTCTTCAACATTAATAGCTGAATTAATCCGTTTTTAGAAGCATATATTATTAATTACTCTGTTTTTTTATAGCTTAGGAACTTGCTTAATTGATCATTATAAAAATAAGTATATAAAAGATCAGATTTTGGTCAGATTTTTTTTCTTAGTTCTGTATAAAAATTGTATTGCATTTGTTAAACCATAATATTGAAGCTTGAAATCAAGATTCACATTCTTGCTTCTACAATGAACAAGCAAAAAAGAAGAAAAGTAAATTATTCGTTGCTTTGCCTTTTCCTTTTGGAATAATCCTAGCTACTTTAAAGAGAAGCATAGAAAATCAATTGTGTTTCACCTTCATGACAAAATATTGTCCTTGAAATCTATTTCCAACTAGCCATGGGGACATCATTTACTTCTGCTTGGAGTATATATAGAGTGCAATGGAAGTGATCACCAACCAGCTACTAGGCTGAAGGGTAATTCCCCCGCAGTGAAACATGAGATCAAAAGCGTTAAAATTTCAGTCAAGGAACTATATACTTGAACACGGCAGATATTTCTAATAAACCAGAATATTATATATTTTTTTTGTTATCTTATCGATGAAGTCTTAGAAAAAACTTCTCTAGCTCGGGTTGTTCTTGAAACATCAGTCTCCTGGGAGGACAGGGGATATTCCGATGATTAATTCAGTAAATGTAAGAGAAGAAACTAATGAACATAAAGAGAAAAATATAATTATATGCATGAAAAATTTGTGTATAATTCTTGAAAACCTAAAAAATACATTAAAAGTACGTGCTGGGGGTGTTTTGTACAGGGATTGCATGAGTCTTCTTGATTTTTTTTTTTTTAATGTTTCTACAAGAGAGAGTAGAGTTTAATTATTTTTGTTATAATCTAATTTTGATCCTTTATATTTTAATTAATTAAAAAAATTCAAAAAATATATCTTTTCAGTAAATTTAACTAATTTAATCATGTCATTATTTTTCCTTTTTTTTTATTTAATTTTTGTATATTAAAAAAATAATAAAAATACATAACTGAGATTGAAATTGGACCAATAATTGAGTATCATAGCTAAAATTAAGTTTGAGAATTTTTTGGGCTATAATTGAGGGCTTAATTGAATAAGAAATTGATAAAAGGGCTTAATTTTGATTTAATGTGGCTAAGATTAAATGAAAATGAAATTCAAGGATGAGTTTGAAATGAATTGCCAAATTAGAAGATCAATTATGGGTCTAATCGAAGAATAAAATTGAAATTGAGAGTTAATTTGATTTAAAAATGAAGAATGGAAGAACCAAAACAGAAATGAAAGAGAGGGAGAAATCAGAGGACATATTGTAATTTGGTCAAGGGTGAAATTGACCTGAATTAGGAAAATCCAAAGGCCACGGACTGAAGTACAAATGACGCTAAAACGCAGGGACAAATAAGAAGTTTAATTTGATTTTAATTAGAAAAACCTAATTATAATTAAGGATGAAAACGACGCTGTTTGACATTAAGTGAAAGTGAAACAATGCGTTTTGATAGAAAGAGGGAAGAACATATGATGAATATTTGAAGGAAACGACGCCGTTTTGTGCTAAATTCTGCAGATATTCAGGGCATTAAAAGACGTTGGAACAACTGACTCTCATGCAACATTAGAGCTTGATCTTGGTCCTAATCGTAGCACAAGAAATCAGGTTTTAATTCTGAGGATCTACTACAGATTTTGAGTCAAACATACCCTCTCAGTCAGCTTTTCATCAAGAACTATAGCCCAGCCTTTCCATTCTTATGCAAGATCCATT